>NC_057809.1:59146073-59230574 GCF_018294505.1 Triticum aestivum | reverse complement strand
AGTTTTTTAGTGATTTCTTTTTGATTTTAGGTCACAAAAATTATAAACTTTCTGTTAGTGCCATTAGTTTTAAAATTTTGAATAGTTTAAATTTGTATTTTTTAAAATTTGTGTAAATCACTAGTTTATGAATAAATTTACTATAAAAATAGAATTTTTTTTTTCTTTTTTGCTATTTATTTTTTATTTATACTTACAATTAAATACTTATAGTTTGATTTTAGGTCACAAAAATTATATTCTTTTTGCTATTGAAGAATATTATAGTTTTATTTTAGTTGATCATAACATAATATTTTAATTGATTGTTTTTATTTTCATAAAAGTTTTGTAGTTCATTCTGTTTGCTATTAATTCATTCTTTGAGCTAAATGACCCTGAAATTGGAAAGCATTTAAAATGAACTCTGAAAAGGTTGAAAGTTGGCATGGTATCATCATTTCACCCACATAGCATGTTCCAAAAAGTAGAGATGGTTACAACAAAAACTTGATGCACTTCGTGTACAAAATGGACAATCACTTTCGAAGTATCAAAGTTTCGGACAATAACTGTGCCACATCATTGGCTAGGACGAATGGTTCGTCTGTGTACCCAAGATTGTTTAGATCCACTGTTGTCATACCGTACTGTGGGTCTACCTGTACCCCACCTCCTGACATATTGATCCATTTGCCTCAACACATAAAACCTTGAACGATAAGACATGAAAGCATTTCAAATGAACTCTGAAAAAGTTGAAAGTTGGGATGGTATCATAATTTCACCCACATAGCATGTGCATGTACAAAACGGACAATGGTAGCATGTTCGTGTGTTACAAAGTTGGCATGGTATCATCATAATAGTTGCGGGAGGAAGTCTTCACTTTTTCTTCGCTTGTGTCATTTGCTTATTGCGCCGTAACCATGGATAATCTTCATTGTTTATCAGGATGCTTGGGTCAGCCTTGACATTGAAGGGAGGAATTTCATGAAACTTTTCATAATCTTCAGACATGTCTGTCTTGCCGTCCACTCCCAGGATGTCCCTTTTTCCTGAAAGAACTATGTGGCGCTTTGGCTCATCGTATGATGTATTCGCTTCCTTATGTTTTCTTTTTCTCGGTTTGGTAGACATGTCCTTCACATAGATAACATGTGACACATCATTGGCTAGGACGAACGGTTCGTCAGTGTACCCAAGATTTTTCAGATCCACTGTTGTCATTCCATACTGTGGGTCTACCTGTACCCCGCCGCCTAACAAATTGACCCATTTGCACTTAAACAAAGGGACCTTAAAATCAGGTCCGTAGTCAAGTTCCCATATGTCCACTATGTAACCATAATATGTTTCCTTTTCGCTCTCGGTTGCTGCATCAAAGCGGACACCGATGTTTTGGTTGGTGCTCTTTTGATCTTGGGCGATCGTGTAAAATGTATTCCCATTTATCTCGTATCCTTTGTAAGTCAATACAGTCAAAGATGGTCCCCTGGACAACAAGTACAACTCATCACAAACAGTGTTGTCACCTCTGAGACGTGTTTCCAACCAACTGCTGAAAGTCCTGATGTGTTCACATGAAATCCAGTCGTCGCACTGCTCCGGGTGTTTGGAGCGCAGACTGTTCTTGTGTTCATCGACATACGGGGTCACCAAGGTAGAGTTCTGTAGAACTGTGTAGTGTGCTTGAGACCAAGAATATCCGTCCCTGCATATTATTGAGTCTCTTCCAAGAGTGCCTTTTCCAGTCAGTCTCCCCTCATACCGCGATTTAGGGAGACCTATCTTCTTAAGGCCAGGAATGAAGTCAACACAAAACCCGATAACATCCTCTGTTTGATGGCCCATGGAGATGCTTCCTTCTGGCCTAGCACGGTTATGGACATATTTATTTAGGACTCCCATGAACCTCTCAAAGGGGAACATATTGTGTAGAAATACGGGCCCCAGGATGACAATCTCGTCGACTAGATGAACTAGGACGTGCGTCATGATATTGAAGAAGGATGGCGGGAACACCAGCTCGAAACTGACAAGACATTGCGCCACATCACTCCTTAGCCTTGGTACGATTTCTGGATCGATCACCTTCTGAGAGATTGCATTGAGGAATGCACATAGCTTCACAATGGCTAATCGGACATTTTCCGGTAGAAGCCCCCTCAATGCAACCGGAAGCAGTTGCGTCATAATCACGTGGCAGTCATGAGACTTTAGGTTCTGAAACTTTTTCTTTGGCATATTTATTATTCCCTTTATATTCGACGAGAAGCCAGTCGTGACCTTCATACTGAGCAGGCATTCAAAGAAGATTTATTTCTCTTCTTTCGTAAGAGCGTAGCTGGCAGGACCTTTATACTGCTTCGGAGGCATGCCGTCTTTTTCGTGCAAATGTTGCAGGTCCTCCCGTGCCTCAGGTGTATCTTTTGTCTTCCCATACACGCCCAAGAAGCCTAGCAGGTTCACGCAAAGGTTCTTCGTCACGTGCATCACGTCGATTGAGGAGCGGACCTCTAGGTCTTTCCAGTAGGGTAGGTCCCAAAATATAGATTTCTTCTTCCACATGGGTGTGTGTCCCTCAATGTCATTCGGAACAGCTAGTCCACCGGGACCCTTTCCAAAGATTACGTAGTGTAAATCATTGACCATAGGAAGCACGTGATCATCGGTGCACATGGCGGGCTTCTTCCGGTGATCTGCCTCGCCTTTGAAATGCTTGCCTTTCTTTCGACATTGATGGTTGGTCGGAAGAAATCGACGATGGCCCAGGTACACATTCTTCCTGCATTTGTCCAGGTATATACTTTTAGTGTCATCTAAACAGTGCGTGCATGCATGGTATCCTTTGTTTGTCTGTCCTGAAAGGTTACTGAGAGCGGGCCAATCGTTGATGGTCACGAACAGCAACGCCTTAAGGTTAAATTCCTCATGTTTGTGCTCATCCCACGTACGTACACCGTTTTCATTCCACGGCTGTAAAATTTCTTCAACTAATGGCCTTAGGTACACATCAATTTCGTTGTCGGGTTGCTTAGGGCCTTGGATGAGAACTGAGAACTGGCATCATAATGAAATTCCGCTTCATGCACATCCAAGGAGGAAGGTTATACATACATAGAGTCACGGGCCAGGTGCTGTGATTGCTGCTCTGCTCCCCGAAAGGATTAATGCCATCCGCGCTTAAAGCAAACCATACATTCCTTGGGTCCTTTGCAAACTCATCCCAGTACTTTCTCTCGATTTTTCTCCACTACGACCCGTCATCGGGTGCTCTCAACTTCCCATCTTTCTTTCGGTTCTCACTGTGCCATCGCATCAACTTGGCATGCTCTTCGTTTTTGAACAGACGTTTCAACCGTGGTATTATAGGAGCATACCACATCACCTTCGCAGGAACACTCTTCCTGGGGGGCTCGCCGTCAACATAACCAGGGTCATCTCGTCTGATCTTATACCACAATGCACCGCATACCGGGCATGCATTCAGATCCTTGTATGCACTGCGGTAGAGGATGCAGTCATTAGGGCATGCATGTATCTTCTCCACCTCCAATCCTAGAGGGCATACGACCTTCTTTGCTGCGTATGTACTGTCGGGCAATTCGTTATCCTTTGGAAGCTTCTTCTTCAATATTTTTAGTAGCTTCTCAAATCCCTTGTCAGCCACAGCATTCTCTGCCTTCCACTGCAGCAATTCCAGTACGGTACCGAGCTTTGTGTTGCCATCTTCGCAATTGGGGTATAACCCTTTTTTGTGATCCTCTAACATGCGATCGAACTTCTGCTTCTCCTTTTGACTTTCGCATTGCGTCCTTGCATCGACAATGACCCAGCGGAGATCATCATAATCAGGCACATCGTCTGGGTCCTCTTGATCTTCAGCAGCTTCACCTGTTGCAGCATCATTGGGCACATCGTCTGGTTCCTCTTGATCTTCACCAGCTCCCCCCGTTGCAGCATCACCGTATTTAGGGGGCACATAGTTGTCATCGTAGTCTTCTTCTTCGCCGTCTTCCATCATAACCCCTATTTCTCCGTGCCTCGTCCAAACATTATAGTGTGGCATGAAACCCTTGTAAAGCAGGTGGGAGTGAAGGATTTTCCGGCTAGAGTAAGACCTTGTATTCCCACATTCAGTGCATGGACAACACATAAAACCATTCTGCCTGTTTGCCTCAGCCGCATCGAGAAACTCATGCACGCCCTTAATGTACTCGCGGGTGTGTCTGTCACCGTACATCCATTGCCGGTTCATCTGCGTGCATTATATATAATGAAGTGTCCAAATTAATAGAAGTTCATCATCACATTAAAACCAAAGTGCATACATAGTTCTCATCTAACAACATATAGCTCTCCAGAGCATCTAATTAATTAAACCATACATTGAAACTATGTAAAACATTTCAATGCGAAAACAAATGCGATCATAATCGCAACCAAGGTAACAATTGATCCAACGGCATAATGATACCAAGCCTCGGTATGAATGGCATATTTTCTAATCTTTCTGATCTTCAAGCGCATTGCATCCATCTTGATCTTGTGATCATCGACGACATCCGCAACATGCAACTCCAATATCATCTTCTCCTCCTCAATTTTTTTTATTTTTCCTTCAACAAATTGTTTTCTTCTTCAACTAAATTTAACCTCTCGACAATAGGGTCGGTTGGCATTTCCGATTCACATACATCCTAGATAAATAAAATCTATGTCACGTTGGTCGGCATAATTTTCATAAACAATAAATGAACCAATAGTTATAAAGATAATATACATACCACATCCGAATCATAGACAGGACGAGGGCCGACGGGGGCAGATACCAAAATCATCGCACTATATAATATGCAATAATAAATGTAAGAAAATAATACAAGTATATATGTAAACATACAAGTAAAAATATTTTTCCTGTCAGAAAGAAGATAAGAACAAGAGGCTCACCACGGTGGTGCCGGCGATGAGCTCGGCGCGGGTGATGGACGGCGGTGAAGACGGGGACGGGGCGTGACGGACCGCTAAACCTAGACAAATATTATGGAAAATGGAGCTTGGAGTCGAGCTTGGAGAGGAGAAAGCTTAAGTAGTGTGGCTCGGGCATTCCATCAAACACCTTGCGTGCATAGGAGGTGAGCTAGAGCATCACCAAGCCCTCTCCCCCTCGGCCAGAGAAAAACAGAGAACTGGGGTGCTCTGCTCGCGAGCGAGGGGTATATATAGGCACCTCATTGGTCCCGGTTGGTGACATGAGTTGGGACTAAAGGGGAGCCTTTGGTCCCGGTTCAAGCCACCAACCGGGACCAATGGTGGTGGGCCAGGAGCGAGGCCCATTGGTCCCGGTTCATCCCACCAACTGGGACCAAAAGGTCCAGATGAACCGGGACCAATGGCCCACGTGGCCCGGCCGGCCCCCTGGGCTCATGAACCGGGACCAATGCCCCCATTGGCCCCGGTTCTGGACTGAACCGGGACTAATGGGCTAACCCGGCCTGGACCAAAGCCCTGTTTTCTACTAGTGCCTTAGTTTGTCTAGTAGGCCTCTCCCACCATCTTTGAGAAGCAACTCCATCACCCATCCAGCACTCTACCCCTCTCCCTCCCTCTCCCTCCCTCTCTCTCTCTCCCATCATATTTCCCGTCCTTCAGTTATGTATGGATGTCGACCGATCTCCCTCAAGACATAGATGGGTCTCTCCTCCTCAACACATATACGAGTTGTTCTACCTCTATAGTTAGGCCTCTGCCTACCCCTCCACCACCTCGCTCCCCCCCCCACACACACACCGATACATCGAGCGCTCTAGTCATGTCTCCCTGGCACACTCAAACTTGACGTGTGCCCTCTAACATTCCTATAGGCCAGTCGCCCTATATCTTTGACTTGTACATACACACAATTTCGATGGCTCTCTTCATCGATCTCGCACCCACCCACTTGATCCTCTCTTCGACTCTATTGATAGCTATGACCCCTCCCTCTCTTCTCGTGGATTGCCCGACCCTCTATGTATGATATGGATAGGCCTCCATTTCACACACATTGCATGCAAAATTTTGTTTGAGATGTCATCGACACATAATACCACAAACAATTCACGAAATCAACCCCCACCCCACCCCCACCCCAAAACAAAAAACACTCATGAACGCGGTTTGTATCTCTCACACACACCCACGTAGGTGGGGGACGTGCACGAAGAGAAGAGGTGCATGCACGGCGCATGTACTCCCGTCTCTTTCCCAACCACACCCGCACGGGTACATGGTGGAGCTCATTTCTGTACGAAAAAGGCAGCCCACATGGTAATTTGGCACGTGTACTGGTTGTCCACTTGGTGGAGGGAGGATCGTCTACCACGGGTGAACAAACAAATTGCGACTTGACGTGTTATGTTAAAAAAAGAGGCAAACCATGTGGGGCCTACCTTAGAGGCAAGGCTCTATACACTGGAGTACTTTTGATGTGTCCCGTCAACTCGCAGAACGAGGAGAAGCTTGCTTAGTACGCCGTCTCCCCGCCCACTGGCGCGGTGGCTCGCAGGATGAGGTGAAGCTTGCTTACTACGCCGTACGCCCGCTCCCTCGCCCATGCGTGCGGTGGCTCGCAGGACGAGGAGAAAAATTTACTACTCCCTCCGTTTACTCCTCGTCCCTACTACCTTGGTTATAGAGATTATATCATATTGTTTGGAATATATATGTCCTTTAGTAGATTTCAATATGAACTACTACTACATACTCCAAACACTGATGTATATAGACGTATTTTAGAGTGTAGATTCACTCATTTTGCTCCGTATGTAGCACTCTCCCTCGCCCTCGAC
Source organism: Triticum aestivum (assembly GCF_018294505.1). Lineage (NCBI taxonomy): Eukaryota > Viridiplantae > Streptophyta > Magnoliopsida > Poales > Poaceae > Triticum > Triticum aestivum. Next base: position 59,223,759 of record NC_057809.1, on the reverse strand, counting down.
CCTCGCCCATGTGGTGGACGTGCAGCAATTCATTCGGTCTCATATAGCCAGAACGATATATATTGCACTACCATTATTGCTCGACTTCTTGAAGAGGCGAAGAGCCAATCGCAAGGTTAATATTTTGGAGATGCCAAGCGCAAGGTTATAGGAGAACGAGTAGTAGGTCCCGCGTCATTTATAAATAAAGTTTTTTTTCTTCAGTGGCACGTACGCAATATGATAGGTTCATATGGAGAGAAAATGAAACCGCTCCACTATATACATAGTCAGGACGGGCCAGCCTACACGGTTGCTTGCTGGGGTTGCTCTCTTCACACTCTCTCGCACAAAATGACTGTGGCCACATCTCTAACATCCCGGTGGTTCACGTCCGCTTGGGGAACGGGTGGATGCTTAGTGTAGATCCGGTGGCCGTCGCCGATGGCGAAAACCCACTGTCGGCACGTCCCGATTAGGGGTCCCCACCGTTCTCTCTCACAAAGCCGGTGAGGTTGTCTTCGTCCCTTGCTCACTACCGCGACGTGGGCAGTTGTCACCTCCCGCCGCCCTCCTCAAGGTTGAGCTACGTCCCTCAGGTACAACTCCCTTTACAGCCGGCTTGCACCACTGCTCCAGCTGCCCACATCACTCCCTGTGGATATTTCTCTACTTCTTTGCCCCGCACATACCTCTACTGGCTTCTACGTACTGTATTTGTGATGAGTTTATGTCTCATCAACTAGTCCCAGTAATCTTATTCTAATCACGCTTGTTCAATTTCTTTGCCACAGGGATGCTCATCTCGATTTTGGTGAAACTGCACAAAATGATTCGATGGTCAAAAGGTTGCAAACTTCATTTATTAGGAAGCTCGAACGTTGCCAGCAAATTGAAGCCTGGTCAGGGTTCACGGTTCAAGGGCTAGGGACTGCATGGATCGTTTTTTTCTTTAGCTGCCTCTGTTCCAAAATAAGTGTCAAATTTAGTAGTAGTACAACTTTGTACTAAAGTTTGCACAAAGTTGAGAAACTTATTTTCGAACGGAGGGAGTACATATTTGCTATGATCTGTCAATCATTGAGATGCAATATCATGCATGTTAGTCTCCTTTGTATTTGATGAAATGTTGCAACGGGCAACCTTGGACGCAAGATACATGTAACAGAAGCTGGAAGCTTCATAGCATTGTACAAATTTATCTCGCTGATAAATTACAGTACGTACTATACTATTACTTCCTCCGTTCCTAAATATAAGTCTTTGTAGAGATTTCACCATGAACCACATGCGGATGTATATAGATGCATTTTAAGTGCAGATTCATTCATTTTGTTCCGTATGTAGTGGAATCTCTACAAAGACTTATATCTACTAGTAATAGCTAGCCCCCACTATTAGGAATTCTCTATCCTCTCCTTGAGCCACATCATCAAAATTGATGTAGCTGTTAGATGAAGTAAATCAGTCCATAATAGTCGTCTGATCTTGACGTTGAGAGGCTCCGCACTAAGCCACATGCAAGCATGCAGAAATATCGTGCCACATGCATGTGAGTGGGTTTTAAATCACATCAACATGTCTGCATGCAAGCATGCACCGGTAGCATGCATGTAAGTGAGCTTTTAGGTCCCATTAACATGTCAAAAAGAAAAATATAATCCCATTATGCAGTAGGAGTTGGCTGATCTTTTTTCCTTACGTGGGATGATCTAAATGATGATGGGAGTTTATTTAGTTTGGCTACCACATTTGTCATGCGGTTATAAAGTTTTTTTTTGTTCTCTGAAATTGATAATTTTGCGCACAGAGATATATCGCTGTTCCGCGCCAACGCGCGGGGACTCATCTAGTAATATTTAGGAACGAAGGGAGTACTATGTAAAGAGTTAGGTGTCGCACGGTGATAGTGTGAGGTGGGCCATGTAATCACTGAGCCTGCGTGTTTTCAGTGCTCTTGCACGCCTTCGCTGTAAGAATGGAGAAAATTGTAATCTAGTAGTAGTATACCTCCTTTGGCCGAAAGCATGGGACATCCAGCAGTCCTACCACCTAACTAATAAAGACCAATGAGCCGTCAAATCACATAGACCCAGCAGTAAGTTGGATGGACGAAGCAACCATCACTCTTGTGCCAGTGAGAGGTCGTGTCTGCTCTGCCCGGCTATGAATGCGGCACCGATTCTTTGGAGCGGCGCTGAATGTTTCGGGCGGGAAGCACGCGCGGGCGATGGAGGGGCTTTGGGTGGGCCAGGCTGGTTAGGAGCGGGCGTGGTAGTTGTCCGCATGTCCCTATCGGACACACCCAGAAACGAGAGGATGCACCGACTCTCGCGGCTAAAATCGTACACTACACAACATCTCTCTGTAGGAGTAGGTCGATCTGTCGCTCTCTCTAACACACACATGGTGTTAAACACACACACACATACACACACACGCACACGCACGCACCTTGGTCCCGTTGCACCTTCTAACGTGACTTATTACACCTAGACAGAGGGAGTAGTAAGTATACGAGATACGGTGGCACACTGACTTAAGTCGAATACAAGTGCCCAAAATTTGTGTGCATGTTATAATAAGGATTCACTTAAAATAGTACGTGAGCGAACAGAGGGATCAATTGGACAGTGTTCCCGAGCAGTAGCGAGATGTGTGAGGTAAGATACACCGCTGGCGCTTTTAATTTTTCTTATTAATTTGTTTGTTTCACCCTCTGACTGGTGGGACCCAATGTACTACGTGGAGAGAGGTAAGGTGACTAAGGCTGCATTATTTCTACACCACTGTGGATAGTCTTACCACCAAAGCCACATCACACGATTATGATTGAAATCCCAATGACTCCCACACACACCAAAAAAACACGGCATGCTTGTCACACGAATGCAGGAATGTATAAAAGGTTATTTCCCTCTCGTTGAACATAACGGGAGGGTTGTGTAGCTGGTTAGCATGTTCGCTCATCAAACATGAGGTCTCGGGTTCGATAACTACACTTGAGCATAATTTGTGCCAGGAGTATTCTTTGACTAGTCAAAATGTTTTCTAGGGTTTGCATGGTTCACACTCTCTCTCCAGTATATATATATACACGCTGGAGCCTCAGCGCTTGTAGTTGCTCTCTTCACACTCTCTCGCCCTCTCCCGCTGGAGCCTCGACACTTGTAGTTGCTCTCTTCACACTCTCTCGCCCTCTCCAGATCTAAGTTGCTCTGGAGACATCCACATTTGTAGTTGTTCACTTTCCACCCAGCGGCGGCGCAGGAGGGCCTCCGACCCCTTCTTCTTCGCCGTCGCCCCGTCGCCCACCGAAGCACGCCCCAAGAACCTTAAGGTATAATTTACTTACTCCACATGCATTGTTCTAGCTGCATGTATACCATGAATCAAGGACGTGGTTCAAAGAGGAAAGGAGTGGGGGAAAGTAGTGGGAAAAGTTGTATATAGCATGAATCTAGGACATGGTTCAAAGAGGAAATGAAGGGGGAAAGTTGTATAGCATTAATCTAGGACGTGGTTCAAAGAGGAAAGGAATGGGGGAAAGTAGTTGGGAAAGTTGTATCACATAAATATAGGACGTGGTTCAAAGAGGAAAGGAAGGGGCGAAAGTACTTTTTCAAAAAGGAAAGGAAGGGACAGGGCTGTAGAGTTTGAGCAGGACTAGATTTGCTGCGCTCACGTAGGGAAAGGCGTCTAAAGATAACAAAACTGGGACCAACACAAATATGCTCCTTGGTTGCTTTTTCTTTGTTGCAACAGACTGTGCATGACCACAGTACATCGGTAGATGCACATGGTGCTGGTGCGTCCAATGTCCCGTGCAACTCATTAGTTGTGGTTAATCTAAGGCCCTGTTTGGTTAAAAACTCCCTAGTCCCTACATGCTGGGTTCCAAGGAATAAACATGGACTGGAGGTTATTAAATGACATGCTAAAAGACCATGTTACCCCTAGTAATGAACTAATAGAGACAAGGTGTGATGCGTGGCAGGGCAACTATTGGAAAAAGTCCCAAAAAGATTCCCTCGGGGTCTTCTTTCTTTAGTCCCAAATGCCCACTTTTAGTCCCAAAAAGTCCCTCCTCTTTGGTTTAGATGGGACTGACATGGAGTTTTTTTAGTCCCTACACCAAAATGTCCCTGTAAACAAACACCCTCTAATAATGCCGCTGGAAAATTGATGCAATGCCACAGTTAAAAGCAAATTACATGTTTAATGAACTTTATTGTTAATATAATCTCTATGTTAATATTAATCAATGCCACCGTTTGAGAAATGCTACTGTCTTGCTTTCTTTCCCATTTAGATAAGGTAGATGCTTCTTTTTGTTGGCTTCTGTGTCATCCACCGTTATTGACCACTAATTGTTTCCTTTGCACCTCTGTGTAAACAGGGTTATCTGCTTCACCTCATTGCCATTGTGACCTTTTGTTGCACTGCACAAAACACTTTTGTTTTAAGAGTGTTTTGTGCAGTTCAACCAAAATGTCACACCGACAATGTTGCTTGATTGCTTGATCTTAGTGGAACTGCACAAGAGGAGATCTTACTTCCTATCCGTTAAGGCGAATTTGGTTCAGATCTTCTTCTTGTGAGTTGTTTGAATTCCGCATCATGAGAGGTCAGTACTAGCCTTCTTTCACATGATTTTGTAGTGTGCATTCATATGTTGTGCTACTTGTACGATAATGTTGCTTGATTTTAGTGAACTGCACAAATGGAGACAAGACTTCCAATCTATATGTGCACCGTAATATCCCATTGAGGTAAGATAAGGATAGTTCACAACTGTTGGCCTGTATTTTGCCACTTTCATCAGAAAATTAAGTTTAGTACTATACTTGTGCTCCCTAATTGACATGCCAAATCTTACATTGAAGGCAAAGCTTGTTTGTAATTAAACCAAGTGATGAAGGGGAAGAACAAGGGGAAGAAAAACAAAAATCAACTCCCAGTGTTATAATGAAGCACTGGAACTATGATGACACAAGTAATGATATAGTTTTGCATCTTAATTTATTGTTATGGTTGGAACGAGCAATTGTTTTGCCACTGATTTGATGCCACTCTAAATGTAATATGTAACTATCTCCACTTGTGCAAACAGGGATCTTCTTTGAAGATACCATATATTTTAGTGGAACTGCACAAGAAGATGTTGGAAACATTAAACTAATCGAGGACTATATAGTAAGCATGGCCACCACCGTAGATAGCAACAGATGGTTCCGGAGAATTGCTTCATCTGTATGCTCTACACAATAGCCTCCTGACAAAGGTTGGTACTCGTCCACTGATTTCATCCATATGATTGAGCTTTGTCATCTCTATTGGTGTTGTGCTACTATTTAGATACTATCATGAAAAAGTGGTATTGTCCTTGAGAAGTGCTTCATCTGTGATGTTTTAAATATTTCCTTTCCTTTTTTCGAGCAAACAGTGATGCTAGCATTTAGTAGTCCTCTTGTCTTTGCACAACAGGATCATCTTCCTCTAAAGAAGAATATGGAGTACGTGAAGTGACTAGTTCCGATTATGCAAGGATGAAGAAGCCATGTCTATCTTATCATCAAAAGGAGCAGTTGAAGGATGGTTACATTACTCCCCACAAGACCAAACTAACTTCAGCTCAGAAGGACTGACAAAATCTCCATTTTTTGCTGTGATGCGCGAGTACAATGTTGTTCTAGGATTCTTTCTGGTGAGTTCCATTTTTCTAAAAGTGTGCTCTACATGGACCATGTATGTGCCTGTTGAAACTATCAATTCATAGTACACTTTGCTCTATACTAATCACTTTTTTGTATTTGTGCAAACAGGGGTGCTCAGCTTGATTTCAATGGGAACTGCACAAAATGTTCATGAATACATTGAATCATTCATTTCCACCACAAGAAAGGAGGTGCCGATAAGTTCAAGGCGTTGCAACATATAAGGGCGAAATCATACAAGCTACGGGCGAATTTGGTTGATTTTGGTGGAACTGCACAAAAAGAACAGCTGGTTTATTTAGCACGAGGTGCCATGTCAATGTCCGAACTAATGGCAAACCCTGCCCATTCCACAATCATAGGCATTTGATATTTTGGAATGGGACAACCTTGTCAAATTTTGCTCATTGATTTTAGCAAGACATGCGTTTGATATTTTCAAATGGGACGCCCTTTGCTGCCAGCAGCATCGATCAATTTTTTCTTTACTCTTTAGTTGTGAAGTAAATATTGCCTCTGACATGTGAGTCGCTGAGCTGCATAATCATCGATTGTTTTGAATGTTCTCTATGAATTGCCAAGCCTATGTGTTTGATTGCAATGTACAGAAACGCTAAAAAACTGCTCAAACTCTTTGTACTCCTTCTGTTCCTTTTTACTTTGCACATTGTGAAAGTGCATACTTTTTTGTATAAGATTGGTCAAAGTAGAGATACTTTGACTGTAGACAAAACTTGTATGCAGACTAGAAAGGACCGGAGGGAGTACATGTGAAACTGCTGCAAACGAGGTGATCACCCTGGGAATAATGCTAGTACGTATTGTTTTGCATGTTCATCCAATTCCAGTGATACAGGTATTCGAACTAATCAAAATAAATTTATTCATACACAGTCGGATTTCATATAAATATGCCAGATTTCATTACATTTCATACATTCTTCAACTAAAAAGGGGTGCGCTGGAGGTATAATTAATTAACCAAAGCTACCCACCTATGTCCCGCTGAGCCGAACAGAAGCTTCAGTGACTTAACTGCAGGTGCAGTTGCGTAACTGACATGTGGCCTGTTGGGCCCATGTGTCAGTCAGCCAACTGCACCAGCAGTTAAGTAGAAGCAGCGTTATTCACCAGCAGAACTCCCCGACTCCACGCCGCCACCAAGAAGCTAACCGGCCGTCAATTTTCAACCCGCCTAGCTTGGCTTCAACAGGAGGGTAGCAGCGGTGGCCTTACTTGGACCTAAGCGGCGGCGACCTACCGTGTTCTACTCTTCCTCGTTTTCTGTGTGGCGCGGCCTCGTTGGCAGCGGGGCGGGGCCTCGGCGGAGCTGGCGATGCCCTCTGTCTCGTTGCCGGTGGGCGGCACCTCAGTGGAGCGGTGGAAATCCTCCCCCGTGTTGCCGGCAGGGTGGGACCACCGCTGAGTCGACGATGTCCTCTTCCTCGTTGTTGGCGAGGCGGGGCCTCGGCGGAGCCGGTGGTGTCCTCTGCCTCGTTGTTGGGGCCGCGGGGCCTCGGCGGAGCAGGGCCTCGTCGACGCCAGCGGAGCGGGGACTCGTCGGAGTCGGCAGTGTCCTCTGCCTCGTCCTCGGTCTCGCCAAACAGCGCCTCGCCCGCTTCATCGCCCTCTTTACTAGACTCTTTGTAGGCGGCCGCAGCCTCCTGCACCCGCATGTGATACCGCCAGCGCTCGAGGCGACCCTTGCGGGCGGAGCGGTACGAGTCGAGCAGCGCTTCCTGCTCCGCCCGCTCCACGGTGATCTACTCCTCCGCCTACAGGTGCTCCTAGAGGAGATGGTGGTTGTAGGCGGCGTCGGCCTGCGCCTCCCGGAACTGCTCCTGACGCATCTGCCTCACACTGTCCATATATTGGGCACGGGCCTCGCCGATGGTCATGGTGCAATGCACCAGCGAGGATGGCGCGGAGGAGGGGGTTTGCGTCGGATCGTTGACTACCATGTTCTCCATTGGGACGTCGTCGTCCTCTGGTTGCCTGCCGGCCAGCCGGTCGACAGCAATGGCTACGATCTCCTTGTGGTCTGTCGTCCGCCCGTCCCGAAGAGTGCTAGAGCGTGAGGAAGCCATGGTGGGCAGTAGTGGTTTGGACAGGAGAAAGGGAACGGATGCGGATGACTGCGGCTATGGCCGACGCAGCAGTTTATATAGCAATGGTGGGCGGACGGAGGGACGGACGTGTGTTGCCGGAGTAGCCGCCTCGGCAACCGTGTATCATTAATGTGGGTGGTAGATGGACGGACGGACAGCACTTCTGTCGTTTGAAGGCGGAGCAATTGCCTGCACCGAGAAGCGGGGCGGGTGGCACTGATTATTTCAGGCGGAAAGCGCGCGCGGGCGAGGAGATGACTTTACTTGGAGAGGATGACAATGGGGACCCACCAGATCCATAGCCTCACGTACGCAAGTGCCTCCTTATGTGTGTGTGTGTGTATATAAAACTATATTCCCTCCGTCTAGGTGAATAAGTCGTATTAGAAGGTGCATCACGACCTAGGTGCAAGCAGATTGGTGGAAAAGAAGAATATTTCTCTCTTCTAAACACAACATTTAATCACGGTAGTTAAGAGGATGCCTTATTAGCTACCCATGCAGTCCATCGTAATTCATAGCATGCAAAGCGCTCTTATTTCTTGCCTAATAATCGCATGAACGTGCTGCATGCATTGGTCCTTTCCCGAGCAAAAAAGGGAGGAAAGGGGTTTCCACGGGAGACAACGAGGCAGAGGTGGAAGCGCTCGCTGGAGTAATTTATTTTGCTTCCCCCTGGTTTCTTCACATCACGATCCCACACCATTGTCAACCTATGTAGTAGTCAATAAATGAGAGAATTGCACAAGAAGCGGCCGACCGCTGGGACCAAGCAGCTCGAGTAGTATTTGTGTTTTTGAGGTGTGAGCACTGCAGAGTTTTTCGATGTTTAGCCCAGATATTAATTTTTCTCCTCTGAACAACAACGAAAACATCGCTGCAGGTATTAACTGGGCGGACTGTGGCCCGTCTAGCCCAGGCCAGATATCCAGCCTAGATATTAAATTTTTTTCAAGCTGAAAATGGCTAGCCCAGCTATACTTTTTTTAGGAATACCCACGCAAGGTCAAGTTGTTATTCTCCGCCCCGCTGGGATGCAAATCTTTCCTAAGAGGGATGCATTAGGCTTAACAAGAAAATGGACTTTAAGAAATAATAAATGGGATGTAATTATAAAAACTGGGCAGTAACTATAAAAAAATGCACCAAACACGTGATTACTTTATAAAATATTATTTTTGGATATTGAAAATTTTGATTTCATTAACTGTTGCGAGCGCAATGTTTCGTTGGATTTTTACGTAATATAAATTTATATTGAAATTGTATTTAATCTGACTAGAAATTTCGCGATAAAAATATTTCGGATCCCATCAAAATGTGGGAAATTTTATTGAATTCTGTTTTAAACGGTTGGTTGAAATGGGCTATACTTTTAACAAACTGTAAATGGGCTATAGTAAATTCCATTAGAATTCAATAATGGGCTACACATTCTTACAAATCTCAAATGGGCTATAATTTCTCTGCCACACACTTCTGGCCTTACTAAGTTGATGCGTCCCCTAAAAAACAGAGTTGATGCGTATGCAAGGCTTTGTCAACTTATAGTCAACACACGGTTCTAGCAGCAGTGGTCGTTGGATGTCCATCCAACGGATGTCGTGCTTCTTCTTCAATCTCGGATATTCTAGCTTCACCCACCCAAAAAATGATTCCTCCCCCTGACATCTGGGGCGCACCGTTTCGGAATCTGGCATGTGGTTCTACTAAGTTGACGTACCAAGGGTTTTGTCAACTTAGTCAATATAAACGAATCTAGCTGCAGTGACCGTACGATGTCCATCCGACGGCCGTAGTGCTTCTTCAACCTCTAGTCTTCTTGCTCCAGCCGCCCAATGCAGTGCCAGTCGTGCCGCCTACTCCTGCCTCCCGTGGCCGGCTGTGCTGCCGCAGAGGCCTCACCGCCCCCTACTATTCCCACCGCTGGCCAGGCCCTGTGGCAACGGCAGCCTCACACCGCAGCCGAACGAGTGAACCCTCATACTCCTCTCCGCGTGGGCATCCACTGCCGCGTCTTCACCGGCTCCGCGTCGTCCCCTTCCTAGGCCTCACCGTCGTCCATCGCCCTGGTTCTCTCGGTGCGGCATGGTCAACGTGGTCAAGGAATGACTTCCATCGGACGTGGACTGTACGTGGAGAGGCTGACAGCTGGGTCCACGGCAGCAGCAAGGAAGTGCCTCCTTATTACGCGGAAAATAATGATTCCTCCACCTGACAGCAGGGACCCACCAGACAGGCCACCAGTATTTTGTGAAAAAAATCGTTTCCCCCTGACTGCTGGGACCCATCGGACGGGCCACCATATTTCGCAAAAAAAACGTTCCCCCCGCTGTCAGCTTGGACCCACCGGAAGTGCCTCCTTGTTACGCACAAAAAAAATTAATACTCCCCCGGCTAGCTGGGACCCACCTTGCTGGGAGGCTGGCTTGTGGGCCTACTAAGTTGACGGGGACGAAGGGCTTTGTCAACTTAGTCAATATGAATGATTCTAGCTCCAGTGACCGTACGATGTCCATCCAACGGCCGTAGTGCTTCTTCAACCTCTGGTCTTCTTGGTCCAGCCGCCCAAAGCAACGTTGGTCGTGTCGCATGCTCCTGCCTCCCGTGGCCGGCTGTGCTGCCGCAGAGGCCTCACCGCTCCCTACTATTCCCACCGCTGGCCAGGCCCTGCAGCGACGGCAGCCTCACACCACAGCCGAACCAGTGAACCCTCGTAGTCCTCTCCGCGCAGGCTTCCACTGCCGCGTCGTCCCCTTCCTAGGCCTCGCCGTCGTCCACCGCCGTGGTGCTCTCCGCGCGGCATGGTCAACGTGGTCAAGGAACGACTTCCATCGGAAGAGTACTGTACATGGAGAGGCCGACAGCTGGGTCCACGGCCACAGCCTAGTTTTTTGTGATTTGCCAAGTAAGTCGATTTGTCAGGCCTGTTGGGCTGCAAATCTTTCAAGACGAGGAGAGCTTTCATTCGGCTGGCCGATAAAATGGCCCATCAGTAATGAGAAATGGGTTGTACATTTTTAAAACACATCAAACCGGCAATTAGTTTCAAATATCTTTTTTACCATTTCAAGATTTTAAATTACATTAATTTTTATGCGTGGAGAATTTGTTGGATTTTATATTGATATACATTTATTTTTAAAATCAGTTTGAATGTGAGTCAAAATTTTGGGATTAAAAACAGTTCGGACCGCACCAAAATATGCAAAATTTCGTATAAATTTTTAACCGTTGCCACAATATGGGTTGTAATGCTAACAAAAAGAATATGGGGTCCAAAAAATCCTTAAGAATTAGCAAATGGGCTGTAAATTATTAGAAATAATGGCAGATAGGATGTATGCTATTTTCCACAGATTCGAGGCTTTCCTAAAAAAGGTTGACACACAAGCACTGACTGTTGGATGTCCATCCAACGGCCGTCGTGCTTCTTCAATCTCTGCTCTTTCTGCTCCAGCCGCTCAAACAAGCGCCGGCGGGACTGCCTACTCCCTCCTCCTCGCGGTCGGCTGTGCTGCCACGCAGGCCTCACCGCCCGACCGTACTCCCATCGCTGGCCTAGCCATCCCTCTACTCACCCACACCTGCTGTTATTCTCCGGCGATGGCAGACGAACCAGTAAACCCTCGTACAGTCGTACTCCCCTCCGCATGGGAAACAACTGCCGAGTCTTCCCTGCCTCCATGTCGTCCCCTTCCGAGGCCTCGCCGTCGTCCACCGCCCTGGTGCTCTCGGCGTGGCGTGGTCAACGTGGTCAAGGAACGACTTCCATCGGACATGGACTATATGTGGAGAGGCTGATAGCTGGGTCCACGGCTGCAGCAAGGAAGTTCCTCCTTATTACGCGGAAAATAATGATTCCTCCACCTGACAGCTAGGACCCACCGGACGGGCCACTGTATTTCGCGAAAAAAAATGTTTCCCCCTGACTGCTGGGACCCACCAGCTACATCTTCGCACGCAAGGAAGTGCCTCCGGGCAAAAAAAAATGATTCGCCCCCTGACTGCTGGGACCCACCAACTACATCTTCGCAGGCAAGGAAGTGCCTGACAGTCGGGACCCACCTGTTCGAAGCGTACGTAGCGTTGTCATTCTGGTCGCGAACGTGTACGTACATACTGGTCGATGTAGAGGCTGAAAGTGCATTATATCGACTAGAGGGGGGTGAATAGGCGATTTTTACGAAATTCTTCACTGAGGAATTTGCCGGTGAGGAAATTCCTTAGCGAAGAACTACTAGCATCGGAATAAGTACTCAAAAGTAAACACAACAGAATACAAGCATAGTCATCATGATGAAATGAAGACAGGAACAGAGTACAGGAAGCGGAATCACAGGATAACACAGGATGAAGACAAGCAGACTGAAGAAATTGAACTAAGGAAATTGAGAAAGTCTTCAGTCAAAGTCTTCAAACACAGATATGAACAAACATATAGCACAGTTATGAGGAAATGAAAGAGTTGAGGAAATAGAACCAGTAAACTCGGTGAAGACAATGATTTGGTAGACCAGTTCCAACTGCTGTCTCAGTTGTACGTCTGGTTGGAGCGGCTGAGTATTTAAACTCGAGGACACACACAGTCCCGGACACCCAGTCAAGGACACTTAGTCCAAGACACCCAGTCCTCACCGTATTCTCCTTGAACTAAGGTCACACAGACCTTGTCCAATCACTCGTGGTAAGTCTTCAGGCGACTTCCAAACCTTCACAAACTTGGTCACTCGGCGATCCACAATTCCTCTTGGATGCTCTAGACCATGACGCCTAACCGTCTGGAAGAAGCACAGTCTTCAAAGGTAACAAGTGTCGGATCCACTCAGGATCAATCTCTTCAGTGATGCTCAATCACTTGGGGTTTGTAGGTGTTTGGGTTTTGGGTTTTTGGTTTTTCCTCACTTGATGATTTTCGCTCAAAGTCCTCGGAGGATGGGTTGCTCTCAAATGACAAGTGTCAGTTTCTCTCGGAGCAGCCAACCAGCTAGTGGTTGTAGAGGGTGTCTATTTATAGCCTAGGGAGCAGCCCGACATGATAAGACATAAATGCCCTTCAATGATATGACCGTTAGGTGGATAGATATTTTGGGGCAGCTGGCACATAGCACAGCAACGGTCAGAATTTTGAGTAGTAAAATCCTCAGGGCTATCATGTTCCTCACTGTGTAGGCAATCCGCACTGGCGAATTCCTAACTCCTCAGTCAGGACAAATTCCTTAGAGACCAGAAGAACTTCGTCTCTGTCACTGAAGAAATTGACTGATCTGTATGAGATTTCCAATGGCTTCACTCAAAGGTATTGGAAGGTGTAGGATTTTGAGTTGAGCATTACATGGAAATTTTTCCTTAGTATTTCCTCAACCCCCTTTAATAGTACGGTGTTTCCTATGACTCAAGAAAGAGAAAAACAAGACTATGAACACGAAAGTTTTCAAGCTTCATATTTCTCGCATGAATATCAAGTCTTCATGGACACATCAATTTCTTCACTTTCAAAGTCTTCATGAAAGTCTTCAGAAATACCAAAATCTTCAGTCGAAGATATTCATTTTTAGGGGTCGACTTTTCCTGTAAATATCAAACTCCTCATAGACTTATAGAACTGTGTACATTCACACACGCATTAGTCCCTTAACCTATAAGTCTTCAATACACCAAAATCACTAAGGGGCACTAGATGCACTTACAATCTCCCCCTTTTTGGTGATTGATGACAATATAGGTTAAGTTTTCAACGGGGATAAACATATCAAGTGTAAATACTGATATTGAGGAATTTGATTGCAAGATATAGAATAACTCCCCCTGAAGATGTGCATAGTGAGGAATTTGCTTTTGAAGCAATGCACACTTGAAGAGTTGAATCATGGAGATCTCCCCCTATATCTTGTAATTCATACACGCATTTAACATATAATATGAAGAATTTGAAATGCATGATGAAATATGGTGCCTGATGAAATTTAGCATGCGTGCAATAATATTAACAAGGAATAAGCATGTAGAATAGTGCATCAAGAGTATCAGAGCACAGTGCATCAAGAGTATCAGAGCACAGTGCATCAAGAGTATCAGAGCACAGTGCATCAAAAGTATCAGAGCACCATCGGGTTTAAGATTACAACTCGATCCAATAAAGTTTCAGAAGAACGAGAGTTGTAACTTAGCAGATAAAAAATGCCCATATAGTAGACCCGCTTGAAGACTAACTCATATTTCTCCCCCTTTGTCATCGAATGACCAAAAGGATCGAAAATGAGGACTAACGCCCCTGAAGATAATCATGTTGATGAAGGAGCGCCAGCGTTGTTGGGGTCATTTGTTGATGTAGGGCCTGCCGCAGTGTCGTCCAAATCTTCATGTTCATCAGTGTCGCGCGATGAAGAATATGAGCTGGCCACCAGAGAAGGAACCTTGACCTTCTTGAATTTCTTCGGTGGAGGTGCAGACCAGTCAAAATCTTCATTAAGACCCATGTTCTTCAGATCTTCTTCACCATATAGATGTGACAGGATTGCCCAGGTGCGACCGAAGACTTGATGGAGGTAGTAGTGGTTTTTCTTCACTCCATTGTGTGTGGCAGTCATGTTGTGAAGAAGTGAACCAAACTGACGCTTAATCCATTTGTGATTTCGATCCACCTTCTGGTGAAGACTAAGCAGAAGTTCACGGTCAGTCATCACGCGTGGAGCAGTGGCTTGAGGAGTGGACTTGGGTGCATTGGCAGAGTCATGTGTGGCAGAATCATCATTGGTGGAATAAGATGCAGCTTTGCGAAACTGACCATCCAATGGACGAATGCCTTCATCAATTACAGTTGGTGCCTTGCCCTTTCCATCAACTGAGGAATATGTCTGCTTGAGGACTTCAATTGGGGGCAAGTAGCTGAGATGATTATGGAAATCAGCTTTGTAGTTGAGTGAAGACCTTGTCCTGAGGAATCTCATGATCCAAGGTGCATAAGGCTTCAGCTCAAACGGAGACAGTGCAACATTGGCCATAGTCCTCATGAAGAAATCATGATAATTGACAGGAATGCCATGAACGATGTTGAATACCAGATTCTTCATGATGCCAACAATTTCCTCATCAGATGAGTCGTGGCCTTTGATAGGACTGATTGTCCTCGTAAGAATACGATAGACAGTTCTGGGCACGTACAACAATTCCTTCACGAGGAATTTGGTTCTTGGTGCTTGACCTGGCTTCAAAGGTTTCATCAGCACCTGCATGTAATGATGTGTGAGCTCAGGTTCACTGTAGATGCAGCGAGCTTCTTCAAGGGGAGGACTGAGTGGTAAAGCACGAAGCAATTCAGAGGCTGGTGCAGTGTAGTGAGTGTTTTCAGACATCCAGTCCAGCACCCATGAATTCACATCTTTAGCATCTCCGGTGATGTGCAGCATTGCATAGAATTGAAGAATCAGTTCTTCATTCCAATCGCAGATGTCAGAGCAAAAGTTGAGCAGCCCAGCGTCGTGAAGAACACTGAGGACTGGTGCGAAGCACGGCAAAGATTCCATATCCACGTGAGGAATATGCTCATGGTAGAAAATCTTCTCCTTGTTGAACAGCACTGAGGAATAGAAATTGGCTTGACTAGCAGTCGAGAAACACCTCTTCCTAATGCGAGCAGAGTCATATGGGTTGTAATCTTTGAAGAATACGTGCTCGCTGAAGAAATCATCAGCCTTGAACTTTTGCTTGCATGAGAATGGATCCTTTGGCTTCGGCAGAGGAGTGTCTGTGAGTTGCATCACGGCCTCAGGAATCTCAATCGCGGGTTCTTCAGGCTGAGGAATTTTTGGTTCCTCCTCAGTGGCAGTCTGTGTAGTTGGTTGTTCAGCGGCAGCAGTTTCTTCAGCGCTAGTGGCTGGAATTTCCTCATGGACAGATGCAGTGGGATGAGTTTCTTCAGAGCCCATGTGAACAATTTGTGTGGGGGACTGAGGAATTTGCTGTAGAGAAGTGAACATTGGAGAGTTTGGATGCTGAATTTCCCAGAATTCATCACTGATTACGGTGTGGAGCAGCCAATGTCCACATCATCATCTTCCATTTCTTCAACGCCAGCCTCTTCAGCTGTGAACTGAGGCAGAGGCGAGGAGATGATAGGTGTTGAAGGGATCACATCCACTTCAATTTCTTCATCCAATGGTTCAGACGAAGCAGCAGAATGAGTTTCTTCATCAGATCCGCTGGGATCACATATTCTTCATCAAAAGGAACAAGGTCCTTTGATGGCCTGGTTGAGATGGGAACAGCATCAATCGGATGTGCAAATGAACTTGTCATAGGCTTCATTTTTTTTGGAGCTGAAGAATCTGAAGCAGCTGATGCTTTCCTTTTCTTCACTGCAGCACGCTCTGCAGCCTTGGTCTTCTTCACATCTGATGCAGATGGAAGGATTGAAGTTGAAGTTGGTGCAGGAGCAGCTGAGGAATCTGGTTGATTTTCTTCAGGTACAACTGATGCAGTTGCGCTGAGTTCTTCAGTTTCTTCAGGCACACCACTAGTGGGTGCCCTGGCAATTTCTTCAGCGGCTGGAATGCAGTCATCAGCCCTGGAACTCGCATTATCTTCAGCAGCCTGATTGTCATCAGCGGTGCTGGCATTTTCTTCAGTAGGCTGAGCAGATGCTTCAGCCTAAGGAATTTGCTGTTGAGTTGGGGCTGCAACATTGGAAGTGAAGTTATCCGCAAGTTTCACAAAACGAACCTTGGCTCCAAGCCAATCAGCGCGATATGCTTCAAAGTCATCACTGAGTTTCTTAATCTCGGTCTGAGTAGTGACAAGTTCTTCAGTTGTCATAGAGACAACGTTTTTCTTCAGATAGCAATCTTTCTTGTACTGTGCTTTCTTGATCTGCCTGGCCTTCTCAAATTTCCACTTTTCTTCTTGAATGAAGTGGGTCAGCATGTGACTTTGGCCAGGAGTCAGCTTGAAGTCAGGCAAGGGAGTGTTGGGGTCCTTGTGCCAATCATCAATGTAGTCGAGGATCAGCTTGGGATCCAAAAGCAGTGGCACCTCTGATCCTTTGGCTCTAGCGGCCCTGACTTGCCTATCTCTGATGATTTCTGCAAGTTCATCATCATCAGCTTCATCTTCATCAGACGACACTTGGAAAGCGACTTGCTTCTTTTGAGGACTTGGGCAGGGACCTCGTCCAGCAGTGGCCTTTGTCTTCAGTAGTGAGGGGCCAGCTGAGGAACTTGGTGCAGCTGAGGAACTAGCTGAGACACCTGAGGCAATGGAGATGCCGAAAGTCCTTTGGCACGAAGCAAGATGCACAGGTGCTGAGGATTTGGTCGGAACAGCTGAAGGCTTTGGCGGAGGAGCTGAGGACTTTGGAGGAACAGGAGCAGCATGAGGAATTGGCCGTGAGGGCTTTGATAATTCTGGTCGTGAGGGCATTGCTGATGAAGCACTTGGCTTACGCGTGGGCTTCTTTGACATAGCCTTCTTTGGCTTGACAGCAAGGACCTCAGCAGAGGCAGCGGCAGCAGCAGAGTCTTCATTGAATTTCCTCACTGCTTCTTTGGCTTGCTTAGCCAACTTGCCTTGGCGCCTGGCCCATTCATCAGGATAGTCCTCACCTCGCTTGAGGCTGGTGGGATCAGCAGTTTGGCTAGGTGCCAGTGGTGCTCTTGGGCATGAGGATTGAGTGCGAATTTCTTCATATACTTAGGAGTGACATATCTGTACTCCCTCCATTCTCTTGCCCATCTCCTCTCTATCTTCTGAATGCGCACTTTGCGCTCATTCGTGGTTTCCTTAGTAGGTGTGCAGTACCCAGCATATATGTCATCAGGGATTTCAAACGATGTATTTACCTCAGGCCTCTTTCCTCCTTTCTGTGGCCTTTTACCATCAGCCATTTTCTTCAGTTGAGGAATTTGAACAATCGAATTCTCTGAAGAAGTATGCAACTTTTCTTCGAGGAACGCTGCAAATGAGTTAAGTTGATGAGAACCTAGTGATTCAGCAGCTGACATGTGTACCTGTGAACAGAGTATAGTTGTGAGGAATTTGGAGAGGTCATATGCGTTCTCAGAAGGTTTTTCAAAATGAACAGGTTTGAGGAATTTGACCAGATGAGTCTTGAAGATTTTCACTAAGCGTTCTTTGTCTTAGGTTCCAGAGTTGTATAGATCGAAGATCCACACAATTGAGGAATCTTGAAGAAAAATGATGCTTAGAGAAACGAATCAAGAACAGATGACTTGTGTGGTGTTCAGTGTGTGAAGATATGAAGAAAAACACTTTTGAAGATTTTGTAGATAATCATTCGAATCAACGAGGGCAGTAAAAGTAACTTTTATTTACCCTGGACGAAGAACACGACGAACTGGAGGGAGGAGATGTGAAGTTCGTCTGTGCAGATCTTCCACGCCCTAACTTGGCGGAGGAAGATGGCTACGGCGGCGGCGGGGTGAAGATGTCCGCGGTCGTCGTGAGTACGTCGACGACGAGGTCAAGGCAGTGGAGCTCTTCCTCACCGGCGGCGATGAAGTAGCGGTGGCGCTAGGGTTTGAGAAGCTCGAGCTGGAGAGAGAGGTCGAGCGGAGTAAAAGAAGTGAGGAAGGGAAGGAGGGGTATTTATAGCCACGATGAAAAACTGCTCGCCTAAAGAAATTGGACGAACGTGCCCCTGACCCTTCTCATTCGCATGACATGTGTCACCCACGTAGTGAGAGGTGGAGATCGTGTTAGATCGTGGGTGAGTGGATAAGTGTATCAAGGGATGCAGAACGGTTTGAGCGGAAAGACCGAAAATTTTGATAAGATAGGTTTTAAAGTTCCGTTCGCAATTTCTTCGGCTGACAAGGACACAGTGAAGATTTTGAACGAGTTTCAAATAGAACGCACATGAAGAATTTGTGAACAGATTGGGTTGAGTATAGCATAGAGGGGAAGGGTCCGATCACATTCACTTAGCAGAAAACCAACTTGAAGAAATAGCAATAAGTGAATGTTGTAGAGGACATAAACTCATATATATATAGCCAATGAAGAAAAACGACGGAACCGGTGAAGACTATGCAAAGTTGAAGAATATGAATAATTTGAGGAATTTCAACTTTTGGTGGTGGCGTGACCCACCATATAAGAATGATGATTTCAGATACCGTATACAATTATCGTAGGGTTCCGAGAATCAAATTCTTCATTAATTTCTTCACACTAAGAGTGTTATTCTTCATTGATTGAAGAAAAACGTTTCTTCATGTGTTGCACATCTAAGTCATCAATTTTGCATAAGTGTTAGGATGAGTGTCCTTTTCAAAGAACATTCGAAGATTCTAGGATATTTAGCTCACACCGCAACTTGCTAAATCTCTTCTCATCCAAGGGCTTTGTGAAGATATCGGCTAGCAGTTCTTCAGTCTTCACATGCTCAATAGAAATGTCGCCCTTCAACACATGATCACGAAGAAAATGATGATGAATCTGAATGTGCTTTGTCTTTGAGTGCTGAACTGGGTTGTGAGCAATCTTGATGGCACTCTCATTGTCACAGAAGAGAGGCACATTCTTCATGTTGACGCCATAGTCCTTGATAGTTTGCTTTATCCATAGCAATTGGGCACAGCAAGAACCAGTGGCAATGTACTCAGCTTCAGCAGTAGATAGTGATACGCAGTTCTGTTTCTTCGAGGACCAATAGACCAAAGATCGTCTGAGGAAATGACATGTACCAGATGTTGACTTGCGATCCACACGATCACCATCATAGTCAGAGTCAGAATATCCAACAAGATCAAAAGCCAAGCCCTTGGGGTACCATAATCCAAGTGTTGGTGTGTGAGCTAGATATCGAAGAATATGCTTCACAGCCTTATGGTGTGATTCCTTCGATGCAGCTTGAAATCGGGCACACATGCAAACACTAAGCATTATATCTGGCCTAGATGCACATAAGTATAATAAGGAACCTATCATGGAGTGGTATACCTTATGATCGAAGTTAATACCATTTTCATCAGTGCACAGATGGCCATTTGTGGGCATAGGAATTTTGATGCCTTTGCAATCTTGCATGCCGAATTTCCTCAGTACATCCTTGAGGTATTTCTCCTGAGATATGAATATGCCATTGTGTTGTTGACGAATTTGAAGACCTAAGAAGAATTTCAACTCTCCCATCCTAGACATTTGATATTCTTCACTCATCATATAGGCAAATTCATCACTATAACGTTGGTCAGTATAGCCAAAGATAATATTATCAACATATACTTGGCACACAAACAATTCACCATCATAAGATTTAGTGAAAAGAGTGGGGTCGAGTGAACCGGGTTTGAAGCCTTTCTTCATGAAGAGTTCCTTCAAAGTATCATACCAAGCCCGTGGGGCCTGCTTGAGGCCATAGAGGGCCTTGTTGAGTCTGAAGACTTTGTCAGGATTCTTTGGATCTTCAAAACCTGGGGGTTGAGCAACATATACTTCTTCCTCAAGCTTACCATTGAGATATGCACTTTTCACATCCATTTGATATAGAGTGATATCATGATGGTTAGCATAAGCAAGTAATATGCGAATAGCCTCAAGTCTAGCAACAGGTGCAAAAGTTTCATCGAAATCAATTCCTTCAACCTGTGTGTAGCCTTGAGCTACAAGCCGTGCCTTATTCCTCACCACAAGGCCATTTTCATCTTGCTTGTTGCGGTAGATCTACTTTGTGCCGATGATATTGTGCTTGCGAGGATCTGGACGTTTGACCAGTTCCCAGACATTGTTGAGCTCGAACTGATGTAATTCTTCTTGCATGGCCTGAATCCACTTAGGATCCAGAAATGCTTCATCTACCTTAGTGGGCTCTATAATAGAGACAAAAGCATACTGCCCACAAAAGTTAGACAAATGTGAAGCTTTTGAGCGTGTGAGAGGACCTGGCGCTTTGATGTCATTGATGATCTTTTCAACTTGTACTTCTTTTGCAATGCGAGGATGAGATGGTTGTCGTTGAAGAGTTTGATCAGCGTTTTCTTCAGCACCATTTTCTTCAGGTGCATTAGCTTGACGTTCTTCATGTTCTGGAATGAATTCTTCAGCAGATTCTTCAGTAGGAATGACATCCTCAGTAGCCTTGAACTTGATAGTTTCCTCAGGTGCTGGTTCATCTATCACTGTAGGTAGGTGCTCTCTTTGCGAGCCATTAGTCTCATCGAACTGCACATCTACAGTTTCAACAACTTTGTGAAGAACGTTGTTGAAGACTCTGTAGGTGTGCGAGTCCTTTCTGTAACCAAGCATAAAACCTTCATGTGCTTTCGGTGCAAATTTTGAGTTGTGATGAGGATCTCTAATCCAACATTTAGCACCGAAGACTTTGAAATAACTTACATTGGGTTCCTTATCAGTGAGGAGTTCATAGGCAGTCTTTTTGAAGAATTTGTGAAGATATACTCTGTTGATGATGTGGCACGCAGTATCAATTGCCTCAGTCCAGAAACGACGAGGCATTTTGTATTCATCAAGCATAGTGTGAGCCATCTCAGCAAGAGTCCTGTTCTTGCGCTCCACGATGCCGTTCTGCTGAGGAGTGTAAGGAGCAGATAACTCATGAGTGATACCAAGTTCATCAAGATAGTCATCGAGACCAGAATTCTTGAACTCAGTGCCATTGTCACTTCTGATGTGCTTGATCTTCACACCCAAGTTGGTTGAAGCCCTCGAGGAAAATCGTTTGAGACTTCCTGCACTTCATGTTTGTAAGTAACAAGGTGTACCCATGTGTAACGAGAATAATCATCAACAATAACGAAGCCATATTGGGATGCTTCATTTGAGATAGCAGAATAATGATTAGGACCAAAGAGATCCATGTGAAGCAATTCAAATGGGCGAGTGGTGGTCATGATAGTCTTCGCTGGATGCTTGGCCTTGGTCATCTTCCTAGCTTCACAGGCTCCGCATAGGTGATCCTTGAGGAATTTGACATTCTCGATGCCAATGACATGCTTCTTCTTCGCAAGTGTGTGCAAATTCCTCATGCCTGCATGACCAAGTCGTCGATGCCAGAGCCAGCCTTCTAAAGCTTTTGCAAGTAAGCACACGGCTGGTTGTGGTCCTGTAGAGAAATCAACAATATACAGGTCTCCTCTCCTAAAGCCTTCGAAGACTTTGGAATTGTCAGCTTCCATAACCACAACACAACAGTACTTGCCAAAGACAACAACCATATCAAGATCATAAAGCATTGAGACAGACATAAGGTTGTATCCTAAGGACTCAACAAGCATGACTTTGTCCATGTGTCGATCCTTTGTAATCGCAACCTTACCTAGACCCAATACCTAAATTTTGCCTTTCTCAGCAAAGATGATATGCTTCAGATGCGACTGAGATAATGGAGCATCCATCAATAGATTCTTGTCACCAGTCATGTGGTTTGTACATCCACTATCAAGGACCCACTCAGTGGCTTTGGGTTGATCATCCTGCAGATGAATTAGTGCAGCTTACAAACTGATATACTTCATCAGTGAAGAATATGACATCAATTCATCAGATCAATTTCATCAAGTATAAGAACTGATAAAGCAATATGAGGACGTGAGAAATGAAAGTTCATTTCTTCATGATTAGCCTGCGTCCTATCAGGCATGCTCAGGTCTCCAGCAAATTCTTCAGACGATTATGTGCGTCTGGAGACCTGACCCTGCAAAAGAGATTAGTTCTTTTTCTTCACCACCCACATCTGAAGGGGTGGCAAAGAGTTCATCATTCTGTGAGCTCCATACGAAAAGGATGGCATGGAAGCCAGTCCATTTCATCTCACATAAGAGGGGTTAGAGTAAGCATAAGAGTATGCAGAGAAATTCTTCGAGGACTTATGGACATAATGATTTGAAGAATAATGCACATATCCATAATCCTTAGATCTTCCCTGCGAAACAGACGGGTTAGCACGATGATGTTCATATGAGGACTCTGCTCCATATGAGTAATTTGGTCCGTATGAGGAATTTGATCTGGGGTTCCTATTCTTCATAGGTGGCGTCATGATGACATTCACCTGAAGATTTTCAAGACATCTTTTGGGAACCCAGATTTTCTGCATAGGGGAGTCGTTCCTGCAGTTAGTGCCAACATATCTAGCAAATACTTCACCATTCTGATTTTTGAATAGCTTATAGTTGGAGTCAATTGACTCATCATCAGAATGAGGAGATTCACATGCAAATCCAGATAAGTTAGATGGATCAACTGGAGGTCCCTTTGTAGCAACCCATGTAGTTTTGGGGTACTGCTCAGGCTTCCAATATGTACCATCAGCATTGAGTTTCCTCTCAAAGGTGATACCCTCTTTCCTAGGGTTCCTGTTGAGGATCTGCTTTTTAAGCACATCACAAAGAGCCTGATGCCCTTTGAGGCTTTTGTACATGCCTGTCGTGTACAATTCCTTCAGACCTGCATTGTTAGTGAAACTAGCAATGTCCTCAGATGAGGAATTAGTGATAGTAGAGGCATGTGAAGAATTTGAAACATTAGCAGCATTTGAACATTCAGGTGAAGAATTAGCAGATTCACGTTCAATGCACTTCAAGCATGGTGGAACAAATTCTTCCTGAGATGCGCTGATTTGTTGAGCAAGTAATGAATCGTGCTCCTTCTGAAGATCTTCATAACTCACTCTTAGCTTCTCAAGGTCTTGCTTTCTTTGAAGAAATTCATAAGAAAGCTTCTCACGATCCGATAAGAGAGTGTTATGTTGATCTTGAAGGGTGTCATACTTAGTATGAAGTCTCTGAAGACTTTCAGCCAAAACTTTTGACTGATCCATTTCCTCACCCAACATATCATCGCTCTTGTTTAGCATATAGTGAGCTTTTTCCAAAGCTCTTTGTTGTTTAGTAGCAATGGAAGCAAGTTTGACATAGCTGGGTCCAAATTCATCACCAGATTCATCATCACTGGACTCGGATAGGTAGCATTCAGTTACCTCAGCATCTTTTGCCATAAGGCATGATGCAGAAGATGATGATTCTGGTTCGAATGTCATCGTTTTGAGAGATTCCTTGAAGTCCTCAAACCAAGGATCATGACAAGTTCGATGACCTTCATAGACCTCAGAGAGACGATCCCAGATGAGCTTCGTATGATCGAGATGCATGATATTCCTGAACTGATTTTCTGACAGGCTAGAGTAGATGACATCCTTCATCGTGAGGTTGAGAAGAGTATACTTGTGAATGTCATCAGCATCCGCCATCTTGCACAGATCAGTCAAGCCAATCTCAGTGACGGTCCACAACTCGCTGTTCATCGCCATGAGGCATTTCTTCATCATGGCCTTCCACTTGGGATACTCGTGACCGTCAAAGATGGGGCATGTCACCTTCGTCATACCTGCGGTCGACATAACTAAAACTCCAGGCGGTTAAACCAAAATCACACAGAACAAGGGAGTACCTTGCTCTGATACCAATTGAAAGTGCGTTATATCGACTAGAGGGGGGTGAATAGGCGATTTTTACGAAATTCTTCATTGAGGAATTTGCCGGTGAGGAAATTCCTTAGCGAAGAACTACTAGCAGCGGAATAAGTACTCAAAAGTAAACACAACAGAATACAAGCATAGTCATCATGATGAAATGAAGACAGGCACAGAGTACAGGAAGCGGAATCATAGGATAACACAGGATGAAGACAAACAGACTGAAGAAATTGAACTGAGGAAATTGAGAAAGTCTTCAGTCAAAGTCTTCAAACACAGATATGAACAAACATACAGCACAGTTATAAGGAAATGAAAGAGTTGAGGAAATAGAACCAGTAAACTCGGTGAAGACAATGATTTGGTAGACCAGTTCCAACTGATGTCTCAGTTGTACGTCTGGTTGGAGCGGCTGAGTATTTAAACTCGAGGACGCAGTCGGAGGGTATGACTGGTCCGGACCTGCTGGTCGCCTTCGTTTCGCGCCGAGCTCACCCACTCCAAGGCCGCCCCCATATGATATGCCAGATGAGCGGGCACCGGGACCCAAGTAGGATGTGCACCAAGGACATGCCTCATGAAGAGGTGGCCTTCATGGTGAACTACCTCTCGGACAGCAGGCTCCTGGAGGATTGGCGGTTCGGCAAGGAGCCGTATTCCCGCACCAACCCCCCACCCGTGGTGAGTCACCTTTCCTTTCTTTCTTTGAATTGTCTTCTTCTTGCTGAGTTTTGTTTTGACCAGCCGGCTTTGGTTAGAATCCCCTCCTCCACCCACCAGCCGGCACCTCGGGGCCGGCCCGCGAGTTCCTCGCCGACCGGGCGGAGAGCGACGTCGACGACCCCGATCTAGGGGCGGCGGCTTTGGAGGACGACGCTGAGGGAGGAGGAGGGACAGCAGGTGACATCAGGCCTTCGGCCACTTTCGCCGACTGGCCTGACGACAACGCCGAGGGAGAAGTCACCCCTCGCCATCGGCCAGGAGCTAGCCAACCTGGCGCGGGCTCCTCTGGTGCGCTAGGCGCTCCAGGCAGCGGAAAGAAGCGCAGGGCCGTGCCGACCTTGTTCGGCAGTCGGCCGAAGAAGCCCAGGGGTTCGGCTGCGGTGACCCGGCGGGACGAGGCGGCTACGAAGGCCATCCGCTTCCGTAAGGAAGTGAAGAAGCCGCCATTGGTCTCTGCGTAAGTATTCTGTCTTCAAAGTTTTATTCTTTCTTTGTGACTTTGTCTAAGTCTCTGCTTGCCCCTCTTGCTTCAGGGCTCCCCTCTCTCTTGAGAGGGTCACCGCAACCTCCGTCATGGGGTTAGCGGAGACGTCCGCCACCACTCGGCGGATTGACCCCACTGCCGACCTCCGGGAGGCGACGGAGCGGAATGCGCAGGAGAAGCGCAACGAAGGAGAGGCCCTCCGCCTGGAGAAGGCGGAGGCCGACAGGGCGGAGGCCTCCGCCAAGAAAAAACTGGCGGAGGCCGAAGCCGTCGCCGCGGTGAAGCAGCAGGCCGAGGAAGCCGCACGCCGCCAATCGGTGGTTCTCGTTACCCCGTTGAACTCTGCGCCGCCGCCTCCGGAGTTCATGAGGCAGACTGGGGAAGCCGGCGGGGAGAACCCCGTCGTGGAGGGGGAGGGCGGCGACCCCTCTACACCGGATGTGAATGTTCCGCCGCCGCCTCCACCGCCGTCTGAAGGTGCACATGGCGGGCAGCCGGCGGGCCCTCCGGTGCCACTGACCGAAGACGAGGCCGTGGCGAGGCTACTTCTTCAAGTCGGCTTGCCAACACGCCGCCGTCTGGAGAAGGCGACTTCGGCACCCCGCCCACTGGAAGCCGGCACCGCCAGCTCGGTGATCCCAGACGCCGAGGCGACAAGCGCCGCGCCTACTGGGTGGGTGCGAGGAGGCGGCATAGGGCCGCTGAACCAGGCACTCCTGGACGTCCAGGCGAAGCTTCACGCTGAGGGCGACGCTCTCCAGAGTTGCACCAAGGCATTCTTGGCATCGCGGGAAGCCGTCCGGGTATGTTTTTTCCCTTTGGTCTTTGTTTTTCTTGTTCCTCTCTGTGGGGGCGCGCCAGCGCACCCACTGGGTGTAGTCCCCGAGTTTCGGGCTGGCTGCTGAGCAGGCAGCTCGGAACTCCGATTGATGAACTTTGGGTGTTAACTTGTGTCTGAAACGTTCGTCGCAGGATTACCACAACCTCCGCGTCACTGCCTTCAACCGTAATGTTGAAGAGCTGGGCAAGCGGACCGCCGATCTGTCGGAGAGCCGGAGTAAGTTCTTTTCCTTCTTTGCGGGGGCGCGCTGGCGCACCCACGGGCTGTAGTCCCCGAGATTCGAGCCGACTGCTGAGCAGTCGGGCCGGATCTCCCCGGCGACCTTCTTTACTGATGACTTGACGCCTTCTTTCTTTCTTCTTCTCAGGGTCAATGCTGCTCTTCAACAGCAGCTGAGCGACGCCAACTCTACTTTGCGCGCCAAAGAGGAGGAGTGCGGCAAGCTCGACATGGAGCGCGATCTGCTGGCCACTCAATTGGCAGAGCAGAAGGAGCTGCTTGTGAAGACGCAGAGGGAGGCGGAGGAGACGGAAACCGCCCTCTTGACCGAGTTCGCGAGCGAGCACTCCTCCTGGTCTGACAAGGAGGCGCTGCTATCCTCCGGCTTCCACAAGATTGAAGACATCGTTGATGGTGAGTTTCTTTATTTTCTTTCTTCGAGCTGCCGACTTAAATCATGTCGACACCTGGTTTTTGACTTGCTTCTTCGTTTCTTCGTGTCTTTGCAGACTTCTTCCCTGGGCAATCGCAGGCCGCCATCCAAGCCATCGAGGTTGACTGTGAAGGTCGGAGGGCGGAGGGTGCAGAGATTGCCGCCGATGCCCCCCGAACTCTTGACGAGCACATCCTGAGCATCGAGGCTCGCCTTCGGCCGGCTCACCGGATGTTGCGCCGGCTTCAGCATGTGAGTGCCCAGGCAATTGCCGCCCTGTGGCTGGATATGCAGGCTCCGCGCACCCCTAGCCTGACGGCCGACTGGCTAGAGGTCTCGGCTGGTCGTCTTGAGGCCTGGAAGGGCTCTTCGGCCCGAGCTGGAGCGCGTCGGGCCTTGGAGTTTGTCAAGGCATGGGATCCGGGGCTGGACCTAGACCGGATGGCCACGCTTCAGTCGGAGGCCCAACCGGAGCTGGCAGCCACGGAAGACGCCCTCGTCAAGCATGCTACGGCAATCGCTGAGTACACCGACACCAGCATCTTCGTCCCCGAGCGGTCTGAAGACTGCGAGGAGGTACCGCCGGAGTGGTTTGGGATGAACCCAGACTACGGCGAGGACTCCGCGGAGGTGATTGGCTCTAGCGTCGAGGAAGAGGGCGAGGCAGAGGACGGAGGCGAGGCGGAGGCACCAGAAGACGCAGCAGACGGCCAACCTCAGCTTGATCGTGCCTCTAGCAACGAGCCGCGTGCGACCGACCCGACTGCCGCCGGAGGCGATCAAGCCGAGACTAGCCAGCCGGCCACCCCGATGCCTGGCACTGGCGCCTCCTCCGACCCTCCGAATCCGTCTACTGCTTCCTGAGCTGCCGCTGTATCTTTGTTTTGTCTGCTTTAGTAGTCTTTGAAGAACTTGTTAATTCACACAATTCCACCCGCGGGGTGTATTTTGAACCTTTGCTCGAAAATTCGGCCAAGGGCCTATGTTAGGTAAATATATTTATCTGAGTTCTATATTTTCTTGCTCAATGCTCTTTTGGCTTTTTTCCTTTGCCGCTTTCTCTTAGTTGCCTGCCTTGCCAATCGGACAGCCGCTCTGCGGACTGTCGCTGGATCAAGTGCTAGGCTACTTTGGGAAAGCAAGTACTTAGCCATTTTCAAGATTTTTTGAGCAAGTTAGATAGAAGACGGCAATCCGACTATCCGAGAGTCGGTTTGCGAGAAAGGCTGGAAGCCGTCTTGAGCTATGTTTTATGCTTTGAGTCCTTAGCCATTTTTCATGCGAATGCCCATTCTACCTTACTGCTGCCCACCGTACAGTCGCTCTGCGAGCTGCGGCTTCTGACAGGAGACGGTTTGGGCGTTTACACACTACTTGTCTGACTGCAGGAAGCATTTCATAGTGCAAGGCGGCAAGTCCCCAGGCCGACTTGTCGAGCCCGGTGCCAAACGGCATAAAAAGGAGTAACATACTCGCAGTCATAATTTTTATCATACAGACAAAAGAGGGCAGTCCTCGAGCTCACCTCGGGGGGCCCGAAGTCTTCGTGCTTTAATACAAAAGGTAGCATGGTACATACTGCATCAACTGTAAAATCTTCGGAGGAGATTTGCATTCCATGGCCGCTCTGTCTCCTTGCCGGGGTCGTCCCTCTTGCCCGCTCGGGGCTTCTGAGCGTCGATCAGGTAGTAGGAATCATTGCCCAGTACTTTGCTGATGATGAAAGGGCCTTCCCAAGGCGCCGACAGCTTGTGTTGGCCGGCTGTTCGCTGGATCAGCCGGAGCACAAGGTCGCCTTCTTGGAAAGATCTTGGCCTGACCTTCCTGTTGTGGTATCGGTGTAGGCTCTGCTGGTAGATGCTGGACCGGCTGAGTGCCAACAGCCGGCCCTCTTCCAGCAGATCGACGCCGTCTTGTCGTGCTTCTTTTGCTTCCTCCTCGGTGTACATGGTGACTCGTGGGGAGTCGAACTCTATGTCCGTTGGGATGACGGCTTCGGCACCGTAGATGAGGAAGAAGGGCGTGAAGCCGGTTGACTTGTTTGGAGTCGTGCGCAGACTCCAGAGGACAGCTGGTAGCTCGTCGAGCCAGCAGCCAGCCGAGCGCTCCAGAGGCTCGATCAACCGAGGCTTGACGCCAGACAGGATGAGGCCGTTTGCTCGCTCCACTTGGCCGTTTGACTGCAGGTGGGTGACGGACGCTAGGTCCAGTCGGATGCCCTGTGTTGCACAGAAACGGGCCAAGGCGCCTTTGGCGAAATTTGTGCCGTTGTCGGTGATGATGTTGTGTGGTATGCCGTACCAAATTGTGATATTGGAGATGAAAGTTACGGCAGTCGGACCGTTCAGCTTCTTGATTGGCTTTGCTTCTATCCACTTGGTGAACTTGTCCACTACGACAAGTAAGTGAGTTAAACCACCTCGTGCTGTTTTGAATGGTCCCACCATGTCTAGACCCCAAACTGCGAAAGGCCAGGCAATGGGGATGGTCTTGACTGCAGAAGCTGGCTGGTGCGGCTTGGAGCTGAACTTCTGACACCCTTTGCATCTTTGGACCAGCTCCTTGGCCTCTTCCAAGGCAGTTGGCCAGAAGAAACCGTGTCAAAAGGCTTTGGCGACGAGTGCTCTTGAAGCCGCATGGTGGCCGCACTCGCCTTGATGGATGTCTTTGAAGATCGCTTGGCCTTGCTCTGGCTCTAC
Organism: Triticum aestivum; assembly: GCF_018294505.1. Taxonomy (NCBI): domain Eukaryota; kingdom Viridiplantae; phylum Streptophyta; class Magnoliopsida; order Poales; family Poaceae; genus Triticum; species Triticum aestivum. Next base: position 59,194,106 of record NC_057809.1, on the reverse strand, counting down.
GCAGCGCTGGTAGACACCAGTGACACTACGCCTGACCAGCTCTTTGTTGACTACGGTGTAGGCTGCCGCCCGGCATTGTATTTGCCGTGCTGAAGTTTCATCAGTTGGCAGCTCTTTGTTCACCAGGAATTTGAGGATGGGCTAGGCCCATGAGGGTGCTGATATTTCTTCGACTGCCAGAACTGCGACTTGGACGAGGGCGGTTGGGCTGGGAGGCGGCGGGGTGGAGTCAACAGCCGCTTGCTGGGTTGATGAAGTCCCTAGGCCGACTGGCGGTCCTTGGGCCGAGTTCTGGAGTCTTCGAGTCCGCCACCGCAGTCCCTGGGCCGGGTTTGGCTGTGGCAGCCTTGGGGTCTTCCGCCAAAATCCTTGTTCTGACTGCCGGAGCTCTGGAATCGGATCCGACATCTTCAGGAGGAGCCGGCACGAAAATGGAGTCTGATTCTGGTGAAGGCTTGACAGACGGCTTGAGGAGGCGTTGAAGGGCGACACCATATGGTATTGCTTGGCGGGTAGAGCCGATTCATGCCAATGCATCTGCTTGGTCGGTGTCATTTCTTGGCACATGGAGGAACTCGCACCCTTCAAAATACCTGCTGAGTTGCTGCATGAGGAAACGGTTGCTCGCCATGTTTGCATCTTTTGCGTCCCAGTCGCCAGATGATTGTTGGACCACTAAGTCCGAGTCGCCATAACACAAGATCCGGTGGATGCCAAGCTCTTTGGCAAGCCGGAGCTCGTGAATGAGCGCCTCGTACTCGGTGACATTATTGGAGGCGGCAAAGTGGATTTGCAGCGCATACTTGAGCTTGTCGCCTTTGGGAGAGGTGAGGACGATGCCGGCTCCCAAGCCAGTGCGCATCTTGGAGCCGTCGAAATGCATCCGCCAATGGGTGGAATCAGGTGCTGGAGGTAGGTACTGGGTCTCGGCCCAGTCGACGAGGAAGTCAGCCAGTGCTTGTGACTTGATGGCGGTGCGGGGCTGGTAGTGGATGGTGTAAGGAGCCAGCTCTATGGCCCACTTGGCCACTCGACCAGAAGCATCTCGGCTACCGATGATCTCGGCAAGTGGGGCCATGCAGACCATCGTGATTGGATGCTCTTGAAAGTAAGGCTTCAATTTCTTGGCAGCAAAGTGTACGCCATATCACATCTTCTGGTAGTGGGGGTAGTTCTGCTTCGAGGACGACAGTACCTCGCTCAGGTAATATACTGGTCTATGGACAGGTAGCGCCTTGCCTTCCTCCTTGAGTTCCACTACAATGACCGTGCTGACTACCCGGCTGGTGGCAGCGACGTACAGGAGCATAGGTTCCTTGGGAGTCAGAGCCGCCAGGACGGGTGGAGTAGTCAGCATCTTCTTCAACTGGTGAAAAGCTTCATCCGCCTTATGGTTCCACTCGAAAAAAGTGGTCTTCTTCATGAGTTGGTACAAGGGGAGAGCTTTCTCGCCCAGCCGACTGATGAACCGGCTGATGGACGCCAAGCAGCCGGTGAACTTCTGCATGTCCAGCAGTCGGCTGGGTACCTCCATTCTCTCAATGGCCTTGATCTTTACTGGGTTGCATTCTATGCCGCGTTCAGAGACCAGGAAGCCAAGGAGCTGGCCGGCTGGTACTCCGAAGACACACTTCTCGGGGTTGAGCTTGATCTGGAACCGGCGCAGGTTCTCAAAAGTCTCCTTGAGATCCTCCAGCAGTGTCCCATGCTTTTCCGTCTTCACCACCACATCGTCTATGTAAACGTGGGCGTTCCTGCCGAGCTGCTTGAGGAGGCACTTCTGCATGCAACGCTGAAAGGTGGCACCGGTGTTCCTTAAGCCGAACGTCATGGTGAGGTAGCAGAAGGCTCCAAACGGCATGATGAAAGCAGTTTTCAGTCTGTCAGCCGGGTTTAGCTTGATCTGGTGATATCCTGAATATGCATCCAAAAAACTCAACAGCTCGCATCCGGCTATGGAGTCTATCACCTGATCGATTCTTGGTAAAGCAAATGGGTCCTTGGGGCAGGCCTGTTGAGGCTCGTGTAGTCAATACACATTCTCCACTGCTTGTTCTTCTTTAGTACCAAGACCGGATTTGCTAGCCATTCTGGAAAGAATACTTCCATAATGAAGCCGGCCGCTAGGAGTCGGGCTATCTCTTCCCCGACAACTCTTCTCTTCTCTTTTGATAAGCGGCACAGGGGCTGTCTGACCGTCTTTGCATCAGATCGGACATGTAACTTGTGCTCGGCGAATTCCGTCGGTACACCTGGCATGTCTTTGGGGGACCATGCGAAGATGTCCCGATTCTCACGGAGGAAATCGACGAGCTCGCTTTCCTATTTGCTATTGAGGTTTGCACCTATGACGGCGTACCTCTCTGGGTGCTCCGGGTCCAAGGGTATCTTCTTTGTCTCTTTGACCGGCTTGAACGAACCCTCAGCCTCCGACTCTTTTGGGTTGGGCGACACATCAGGCTGCTTGCCGGCCATCGCCACAACTCGCTCAAGGAGCCGCTTCTCAGCCGCGATTACCAAGGACTCAGCCAGCCGACTGCTCTCTGCTGCGCAAGCAGATGACTTCCGGTAGTCGCCAGCCATAGTCAGAATTCCCTTGGAACTGGGCATCTTCATCTTGAGGTAGGCGTAGTGGGGGACCGCCATGAACTTGGCCAAGGCAGGTCGGCCAAGCAGCGCATGGTATGGGCTCTCAAGATCCACCACCTCAAACCAAACGGGCTCTCTACGGAAGTGATCTTTGTCCCTAAAGAGGACATCCATCAGGATCTTGCCGATTGACGAGAAGGAAAGCCCAGGAACAATGACGTGGAACACAGTTCGGCTGTTCTGAAGCTGTCTTTGCTTGATTCCTAACTTCTCCATGGTGTCCTTGTACAGGATATTGATGCTGCTGCCCCCGTCTATCAGAACTCGCGAGAAACGCGCGGCTCGTTTGTCCATAGAAAAGGTGGTGTCCAGGACCAAGGCATAGGAGCCCGGACTCGGCATCACTTTTGGGTGGTCAGCCCTGCTCCAGCTGATGGGCTTCTCAGACCAGTGCATGAACTCTGGCGTCTCCGACGCTACTGCATTCACCTCTTGTCGCTGCAGCCGCTTGCTGCGTCGATCATCAGCTATACTGGTGAACACCACATAGGCTCCATGCTCTTCGGGGTATTCGTCTTGTACCGCCCCAACTGGCCTGACAGCCGGCTGCTGGGGCGGAGGCGGAGGCGGCTGCCCAGCAGGCGGGGGAGGCAGGAGGCCGTCTCCCTTGGCAATCCTGGTGAGCCAGTGGCACTTCCGGGTGGTGTGATTCAACGGCTTTGTGCCGCTGTGGAACTTGCAAGGTCCATCCAAGGTCTGCTCATAGGAGAAGGCAGGCAACCAGTTTGGCTTGCCGCCTTTCTGTCGCTTAGGCGGGGGCTGCTCATCTGGCTGCTGGGCTTCAATTGTCGCGACCTGCCGGCTGCTGGAAGCCGGCTACGGGGCCTTGCGCTTGTTGTCGCCCTGCTATTGTCGCCGGCCGGCATTTGCCGCCGGAGTTCTTGGAGCTTGAGGAGCCACTTTGCCAGTTGTGCTGATTTGAATTTCCGCCTTCATGGAGGAGTCGGCTGTGGCGTACTTGTCCGCTATGATCAGCAACTCGTCGAGGGTCTCTGGCTCGTCGCAGAGGAGCTTGTGCTTGAGGAGGGTGCCTTCTCTGCACCCGGCTGTGAAGTACTCGATGGCCTGCACCTCGTGCATGCCCTCGCAGGAGTTCCGGAGCTCGGCCCAACGCATGGTGTAATCGCGAGTCGACTCGTCGGGGCCTTGCACGCACAAGTAGAGCTGACGAGGCTTGGGAGGACGCTTGTACGTGCTGGTGAAGTTGCGGACGAACGCTTCGGTGAAGTCGACCCAGCTGTTGATGCTGCGGGGCTTTAGGCTGTTCAGCTATGTCCGGGTCGTGCCCTGGAGCATGAGCGGAACGTACTTTACGGCGACACGCTTGTTGCCGTTTGCTATGCTGACAGCTGTGGAGTAGTCGACTAGCCAGTCTTCCGGCTTCACGGAGCCGGTATACTTGGGCGTGTTTCTTGGGAGCGTGAACCCTCTGGGAAAGGGTTCGTCCCGAATGAGTGGCCTGAAACAAGGCGGACCTAGCTCGTCTTCTTCTTCCAGCGCTAAGGATCGGTGGAGTCGGTCGATCCAGTGGCGGGCGTCATTCTCCCCAACTCCCTCTCGGCGGCCAAGGCGGTCACCGAGAGTCGGATGGTCAATAGGAGGCAGGGACACTCGCCTCTCCTTGCGGGGAGGGGGAGGCGGACAGTAGTCCCGTCGTTCCGCTGCTCTTGGGCGGCCGTCTCGGTCGCGCTCTACGGTAATGCGAGTCCGACTGTGGCTGACAGTCGGCTCCTTGTCTCTTCTTCCTCGGGCGCCGCCAGTCGGCTTCCGAGACGTCGCGCCTTGATCTCGGTGAAGGTCGTCGACGGGCCGTTGAGGCGCTTCCGTGCGGCAGCCGGCCTTGTTCTGCGCGGCGGCCGCATCGAGAAGCCGCTGGACCCGCTCCATCATGAGGCGGCGTTCTTCGCCCTCGAAATTGTCCAGCTCGTCCGCCGCTGCCTGGGCGGCTCAGATGTTCTCCGCTGGTGTAGCGTACATAGGGCGGCTTGCCCCAAACAGGTTGGCGATGGCTACGCCGTGTTGCCAGACCGCGCCAAGGCGGCTGGGCCTCGCCGGGGCCGGAGAGCCACCGACGGCGCGATCCATCTCCCGCTGGTAGGCTTCTGACAAGTGCCTCATGCTGGCCAACTTCTTCACGCCTTCAACAAGCTGAAGGCAGCGCGCCTCCAACGTATCTGCGTCAGCGTCTTCCGGAATGGGCGCAGTTAGGTCTTGCAGCACCGCGTCGAGCGAGTCGTGCGCTCCTCCGCCGGGGAGCTCGTCATGACTGATGACTAGCACCTCGGTGACGGTGCTTCCGTTGCTCTCTGCATGGGGGAGAGGTTCGTCGTAGATCACCACATTGGTGGGGAACGCGTCGAGCGACGCGGTGTCGGAGTCGACCAGCATCAGGTCGGTGGAGCCTACGGACTCCAAGTCTACGGCAGGCTCGCCGGAAACATGGAGTTGATCGAGGAGGCCCGCGAGGAGGTTCTCGGGGCCGCCCGTGCCTGCATTGGATGCAGGTTCGTCGGAGAGGCGGACCTCGCCGACAAGTTCGGCCAAGGAGCTGACCGCGCAGGCGATCTCGATGCCGCTTAGCGTGTCAGCGCAAACTCCGTCTGGCGTGCCTGGCTGGCTACGCTCGCCAAGGAGGAAAAGGGTTCCTGTCCAGAGCAGATCTCCAGGCGGCGGTGCACCAGGCCCCATGGTGGGCGCCAAATGTCGGTGGTTTGGTGCGACATATGCCAACGGATGGCTTATCATGGTGGGGGCGAGTAGAACGTCGCCGGTGCCTGGAAACGGGATGAGGCGAAGACATGCACGCCGGCGAATCTTACCCAGCTTCGGGGCTCTCCGGGGAGCTAATACCCCTACTGCTGCTCTGCGGGGTCTCCGCATGATCACTATGGCCAAAGTGTTTACACGGTTTCTCCTTGAGCTATTTTCTGGTGGTAGGAGAGAGCAAGGCTAGCTCTCTCCCTTCTATATGATCTGGTCTAGAGCTAATGGGTTCCAACCCTTTGCATGGGTGCCCTGGGGGTTTATATAGGCCTACTCCCCAGGGGTACAATGGTAATCCGGCTGGGCGCGGGCCCAGCCGTCAGTGTCTCTGGCCTCCGTCTTCTCTGCCGACCGCTGGGGCCCGCCGACTGGCGGGCCCCGCCGACTGGCCTGGTACGGAGCCGACAGCCCGCGTCCACCACGGGCGGGTCTTGCTGGCTGCTTCTTACTGTAGCCGCGCTTCTGATGATGCGGGCTTATTCATGAGGTCGTGGCAACAGCCCCGCCGCCTGGCGGGCGATCACTGTTGCCTTTCCCCATCACATCTTGATTAAGGGCGCGTGGGCCCTAGGGGAGGGCTCGGCCGACTCCCTACGGGTCAGACTTGTGGTTCTCCTGCCGTCTCCCGAGGTCTCATTGACTGGTGGGGCCTGTTGCCTCCAGGCCGTACAGACAAGCCGTCGTGGGTGCAGGATTCGGCCCTGCGGTGCAGACGTCAGGGCCGGCATGGCAACAGTGCCACGCCGCATGGAGATCTACCGGGGTACGGCATGCTGTGGCCATGCCTGTCCTTGGTGAAGGGCGGGGGTGGTCTTCACTGTAGCCACGCCCTTGCCTCGTCCCCTTTGATGAGGTCATGGGATTTGTTGGAGTCGTTGGCTGACTCCCCAAAGCCGGCTTCTCTGGAAGTCGTCCCTGGGACTCGGCCGTGAGCGGGCAATCGGCCGTCTTGCCGTCGACTCCTCAGGAGGCGGCTCTTTGTCCTGGGGTATTGAGGGGCGCAGCCTGCCCTGATGTCTTGAAAGGTTCTGGGACCCGGGTTCGCCTACCCATGGCCCATTACTCCGACAAATTGCTAAGCCTAGTTTCACATAGATTTCAAGATTTGGTTCGTATTTATATGTTACTTCCTTTTGTAGACGACTGCTATATATTGTGCTTATGTGACTATTTGTCCAATTAGCACAACCTTATTACTATGTGTACTAAGCACAATTCCTTTTTTTCCCTGTGTGTTGTTGCTCTGTACTGCAGCAGCATCATCATCTGAAACTTTGAAGTTAAATGAGAACATGTTTAGCACCATCATCTGAAACTTTGTATAAGTGAGAATATGTTCAACTGTAACAGATATTTTTAGCATCTTCATCAGAAATTCTTGCTCCGTACTTTAGCAAGTGAGACTCTTCTAACAGACACTCAAACAAGATTTAATTCTGAGCAAATATGTCTTGGTATTTCAGCATTATAAAGACAATTGTGATCAAACCACATCAATTTTGATCTTAGCACGGCCTTGCCTGGATCGCTCAAGTTCTGAGTTTTTTTCCTGAATTTTTATTTGGACAACACGCTAGCCCTTATATGATTGAATCTTGTTTCTTACTTCCAAGCAGTTGTATTGTTCATACTTGGAGTTTCAAAGCCGATACATATTCAGTGAAGTGCAACGGGAAGCAGAGGGGGTGGCACCATGCAATCCATGATTAGTGTTAAGTAGTGAGTTGATGTAACTGGGGTTGGTTTGTGTGGGTATTTTGGATGTTGCTTTCTCGTTTATATTAGTGTTAAGCCTTGAGATGATGTTACCCGATAATCAGACTTGATGGATACAGTTAAGCTATGTTAATGTACGGTTGTAACTAAGAACCTCACAGATGAGTGAATCCATTAAATATGTTTCTATTAAAAGAAAATCATTGTTTGCCGATGTAGTTCATTCGGTTTTTTTGTTCTATATATACCCGTTCCATCAGTTCAAAGGTGGGTACTGCATGTGTAGAAGAAGTGTGTCAAAATTTACTCTTACTACTAATGGCTTGGTCACAGTAACCAAGTCTACTCAAAAATATCTTCTTAAAACTTGAGAAAATGGCTCTTCAACTTGGTCAAATAAATAATAATAATTTGATCACATCTCCTCAAACTACACAAACTACAGTAGGTTATTTTCTGGCTCAGACTGGTACATCTGTACAGGATAGGGCAGTACTATTTGTAGCATTCAATAATACTATAAGGTTCCCTTTGCAAAATGTACCACCAACCCACGTTGTAGATGGATCATGTCCCTCTCATTCTAATCTGACGGGTCATGTGCAGCTGGTGCATCCGTAGCACGAGTTCGCTCGTTGCACTGGATACATTCTCAGGTGGGCACAACCCACCAGGGCGAGCCTAGGCCTCCTGGCGCGCCCTGGTGGGTTGTGCTCTCCTTGGAGCACCCCCCCCCAAGGCGCAGCCTTGGCCCATTAGGTGTCTTCTAGTCCAAAAAAATCTCCCTAAAGTTCCATTGCATTTGGACTTTGTTTGCTATTGATTTCCTGCGATGTAAAAAACATGCAGAAAATAGCAACTGGCACTTGGCACTAGGTCAATAGGTTAGTACCGAAAAATGATATAAAAGGGCTATAAAATGATTATATAACATCCAAGATTGATAATATAACAGCATGGAACAATCAAAAATTATAGATACATTGGAGACGTATCAAACACCCTTTCCTCTTCAAGGGAAAAACTAACGCAAGCTCAAGAGGTAGCAAGGGGCTACAGTCAAACATATTCTAAGATCCCCGCCGAATCGAACATTCGACGGCGGTATCGGGGACTACACCTGGTGGGTGCACTCAGCGTGCCCCCACTGGATCAACTCCCACTCGGCACGGCCTGAACGGCCCGAGTGGCGAGCCTCGGACTGAAAAACTACGAGTAAACTGAATACCGACATCAAAAACCAAAAAAACACCCAGTGGGTGTGCAGAGTCAAGATAGACAGGGAAAAAATTCAATCGGAAATAAACTTACAATTGCACTTACTCGGACATTCGCTTGAAGAGCCGCGCTGGCATCGTAAGCCAGCTTACTGCCTTCATACACCTCCTTCAGATGTTGAATCATCAGATCGGCTTGGATCATAGCTTCCTTGCTAGCCAGTCTGGTCCTCCGGAATGCGATACAGAGTGAAGACATGAGCTGGTGGAGTCGGTGACACAGTCGGAGGAATCAGCACTTGAGATTGGCCAGTAGGTCCTAAAGCTAGAAGAGTCGATACCAAAGGCGAAGTAGTTGACAGTGGAGCAGTAGAGATAGCGCCAGCTTGAGACGAACCACCAGGCTCCTGAGGCGTAGCAGCAGGCGGTACTCGGGGTGCTCTGCTCGACGGCACTCTCCGAGTGAAGCTGCGGGGAGTGTTCGAGCCGTACCTTCATCACCCGCACCCTTTGTAAGCTCGTCTTCATTGTAGTCAGCAAGATGAATGATATATGTTGGTTCTATAGTCATTCAACAACAACAACAACAACAACAACAACAACAACTCATCCAATCATCGAATCAATAAATGAAATAGAACAGAGTGTAAACTTGTCGTACCTCGCCGAGAGGTGGCCATGTCAGCAGTGTTTGCATATGCATGCTCCTCATCAACCCGCATGGGCATTGTTATCAAAGTAGCAACTCTGGCACACAATGTTCACTTGGTCAACAAAAGCATGACATTCTGCAACAGTAAGAAAGAAAGAGAAAAAGAAGAGCAGTCACGTCAAAGTGGTAGGCACTGAGACCTTGATTCTGGGGAGAGCCTTTCGAGGTTTCGCCGGTGCGACCTTGGGCTATTTCGCAGACTTCTTAGTTGGGTCAGGCGTTGCAGTCCGAGTGCGTTTTGGGTTCCTGACACTCGACACCGTGGTGTTGCCCTGGCTGGCCGCCGGATCTTGGGTCTAGTTGGATCGACGCTCAGTGTGCAGAGCGGACTCGACTTCTTCACTCTCCTCCGAGTCATCACAGCTACCATCGTTGTCGTCAGCGTAATCGATATCAGCACTTCCACCCTCGCTCTCCATTCCTTCAATGAGTTGTTCTCCATTCGGCACAGGCAAAAACATCTTCGCAAATGCCTGCAGGACACAAATTTCAAAGTCAAACGGTTCTTAATATAGTGGCATATTGGAAACAAAAAGTAAAACCTCGACAAGTTATGTCTCACCTCCCCTGGAGGATGCTCTACATCAGAAGGCAGAACCCGCTTGGATCCACGTGGATTGTCATGAGCTCCGGTGATGCTCCTAAGCCATTACATCACAGTATTTTCCTTGACTTCCTCTGGATGGATCCAAGCGTAGTCGTCTGGTCCAGAATACAGCCACATGGGGTGGTCGCGTGCTTGCAGAGGTTGGATCCGTCGATTGAGGAAAACCTCCAACAGATCCAAGCCTATCACCCTGGCCCGAATCAACTCAACTACAGCTTCTACCAAGATCCCCGCCACAACTTTATCCTCCTTGTCCATAGTCAACGAGTGAGGAGCACTGAGTCTCGCCAATGAGAAAGGGGGAAGGCCAGTCGACGAACCAGGGGTCGGAACGTCATTGCAATAAAACTAGGCCGACTGCCAACCCCTAACTGACTCGGGAAGGTCATGGAAGGGAAGGCACTTCTACCTCTCATCTGGACACCTAAACCCCCACACATCTGGATAACGTGGGTCCTCGCATCACTTAGATTCGCTTTCTTAACCAACTGAGAGCGGCATGTGAAGATGTGTTTGAATAGCCCTAAGTGGGGGTGACAACCCAAGAAGTTTCACACATCGAGATGAAGGCAACAAGGTACGATATGGCATTCGGGGGGAGGTGGATTTGCGCACCGAAGAAATTCAGGAAACCACAAAAAAATGGATGAGGAGGCAAGGAAAAACCTCTCTCCATGTGAGTAAGGAGGAGGACCCGCTCTCTGGGGCGCGACGCGGGCTAGACCTCCTGCTACCTCTTGAGCATTGCGTTGGGTTTCCTTGAAGAGGAAAGGATGATGCAGCAAAGTAGCGTAAGTATTTCCCTCAGTTTTTGACAACCAAGGTATCAATCCAGTAGGAGGCTACGCGCGAGTCCCTCGTACCTGCACAAAACAAATAACTCCTCGCAACCAACGCGATAAGGGGTTGTCAATCCCTTCACGGTCACTTACGAGAGTGAGATCTGATAGATATGATAAGATAATATTTTTGGTATTTTTGTGATAAAGATGCAAAGTAAAATAAAAGCAAAGGAAATAACTAAGTATTGGAAGATTAATATGATGAAGATAGACCCGGGGGCCATAGGTTTCACTAGTGGCTTCTCTCAAGAGCATAAGTATTTTACGGTGGGTGAACAAATTACTATTGAGCAATTGACAGAATTGAGCATAGTTATGAGAATACCTAGGTATGATCATGTATATAGGCATCACGTCCGAGACAAGTAGACCGACTCCTGCCTGCATCTACTACTATTACTCCACTCATCGACAGCTATCCAGCATGCATCTAGAGTATTAAGTTCATGAAAACAGAGTAATGCCTTAAGCAAGATGACATGATGTAGAGGGATAAACTCATGCAATATGATAAAAAAACATCTTGTTATCCTCGATGGCAACAATACAATACGTGCCTAGCTGCCCCTACTGTCACTGGGAAAGGACACCGCAAGATTGAACCCAAAGCTAAGCACTTCTCCCATTGCAAGAAAGATCAATCTAGTAGGCCAAACCAAACTGATAATTCGAAGAGACTTGCGAAGATAACCAATCATACATAAAAGAATTCAGAGAAGATTCAAATATTGTTCATAGATAATCTTGATCATAAACCCACAATTCATCGGTCTCAACAAACACACCGCAAAAAGAAGATTACATCGAATAGATCTCCACAAGAGAGGGGGAGAACATTGTATTGAGATCCAAAAGGAGAGAAGAAGTCATCTAGCTAATAACTATGGACCTGAAGGTCTGAGGTAAACTACTCACACTTCATCGGAGAGGCTATGGTGTTGATGTAGAAGCCCTCCGTGATGGATGCTCCCTCTGGCGGAGCTCTGGAACAGGCCCCAAGATGGGATCTCATGGATACAGAAAGTTACGGCGGTGGAATTAGGGTTTTGGCTCCGTATCTGATCGTTTGGGGGTACGTAGGTATATATAGGAGGAAGGAGTACGTCGGTGGAGCAACAGGGGGCCCGCGAGTGTGGAGGGCACGCCTGGGGGGTAGGTGCGCCCCCTACCTCGTGGCCTCCTCCTTTATTTCTTGACGTAGGGTCCAAGTCTCCTGGGTCTTGTTCGTTCCAAAAATCACGTTCCCGAAGGTTTCATTCCGTTTGGACTCCGTTTGATATTCCTTTTCTTTGAAACCCTAAAATAGGGAAAAAAAACAATTCTGGGTTGGGCCTCCGGTTAATAGGTTAGTCCCAAAAATAATATAAAAGTGGATAATAAAGCCCAATAATGTCCAAAACAGTAGATAATATAGCATGGAGCAATCAAAAATTATAGATATGTTGGAGACGTATCAAGCATCCCCAAGCTTAATTCCTGCTCATCCTCGGGTAGGTAAATGATAAAAAAGATAATTTTTGATGCGGAGTGCTACTTGGCATAATTTCAATGTAATTCTTCTTAATTGTGGTATGAATATTCAGATCCGAAAGATTCAAGATAATAGTTCATATTGACATAAAAATAATAATACTTCAAGCATACTAACTAAGCAATTATGTCTTCTCAAAATAACATGGCCAAAGAAATTTCATCCCTACAAAATCATATAGTTTAGTCATACTCCATTTTCGTCACACAGCTCTCATCATGCACAACCCCAATGATAAGCCAAGCTATTGTTTCATACTTTAGTAGTCTCAAACCTATAAACTTGCACGCAATATATGAGCGCGAGCCATGGATATAGCACTATGGGTGGAATAGAATATGATGATGGGGGTTATGTGGAGAAGACAAAAAAGGAGAAAGTCTCACATCAACGAGGCTAATCAATGGGCTATGGAGATGCCCATCGATTGATGTTAATGCAAGGAGTAGGGATTGCCATGCAACGGATGCACTAAAGCTATAAATGTATGAAAGCTCAACAAAAGAAACTAAGTGGGTGTGCATCCAACTTGCTTGCTCATGAAGACCTAGGGCACTTGAGGAGGCCCATTGTTGGAATATACAAGCCAAGTTCTATAATGAAAAATTCCCACTAGTATATGGAAGTGACAAAACAAAAGACTCTCTATCATGAAGATTATGGTGCTACTTTGAAGCACAAGTGTGGCAAAGGATAGTAGCATTGTCCCTTTTATTTTTATTTGGCCTTTCTCTTTTTTTTGGCCTTTCTCTTCTTTTTATTTGGGGACAATGCTCTATTAATGATGATCATCACACTTCTACTTATTTACAACTCAAAGATTACAACTCGATACTAGAACAAAGTATGACTCTATATGAATGCCTTCGGTGGTGTACCGGGATATGCAATGAACCAAGAGTGACATGTATGAAATAATTATGAACGGTGGCTTTGCCACAAATACTATGTCAACTACATGATCATGCTAAGCAACATGACAATGATGAACGTGTCATGATAAACAGAATGGTGGAAAGTTGCATGGCAATATATCTCGGAATGGCTATGGAAATGCCATAATAGGTAGGTATGGTGGTTGTTTTGAGGAATATATAGGAGGTTTATGTGTGAAAGAGTGTATCATATCACGGGGTTTGGATGCACAGGCGAAGTTTGCACCAACTCTCAATGTGAGAAAGGGCAATGCACGGTACCAAAGAGGCTAGCAATGATGGAAGGGTGAGAGTGCATATAATCCATGGACTCAACATTAGTCATAAAGAACTCACATACTTATTGCAAAAATCTACAAGTCATCAAAAACCAAGCACTACGCGCATGCTCCTAGGGGGATAGATTGGTAGGAAAAGACCATCGCTCATCCCTGACTGCCACTCATAAGGAGGACAATCTAAGAACACCTCATGTTTCAAATTTGTTACATAAAGTTTACCATACGTGCATGCTACACGACTTCACTACAAAAAAATACACTTCCAGAGTGGTGGTCCTCGTGCTTTGGGCACTAAAGTTCCGTTACTAACTGCTCGTTTTTGGGTGCTCTGTGGTGGATACGGTGCTGTGTCAACTGGAACTGGGTTACTATCTGCCGGGGTTGGGGTTAGAAGGGGTGTAGCTGGTTCTCTGTCCAACTAGGTAGGGGTACAATCTGCAAGAGTCTGGGTTATGTGTGGTGGATCTGGTCCTTGGGCAAGTACAACCATGGTTCTATCTGCATCAACTGGTAGCACTATCTTTTCTGAAGACCGTGTTGTTACTCCCTTAGATACTGCCATCACGCTCTCCAATTCAAATGGCTGATAAATAAGAAAAGTAATTGAAAGTATAGACATTGTATGATAGACAGGTGCAATGGATAGTGGGGAATAAAAGAGGGCATGAAATAATTCATATTTATGTTGTCTAACCAAACAGGATAGCATGACACAATTTCACATATATGATGGCTAACTAAATAGGATAGCATGACACAATTTCACATTATGATGGCTAACTAAAAAATATGGAAAGACATAGTTCAAAATATGAGACTATGTAAAAAGGATGACATGACATAACTATATAATGTGTTTATTAAATAGGTTGGCATGCCATAATTCACATACATTCACGGATAGAATGCCATAATTCAAAATATGATGACTGTAAACACTAAACAGGATGAGATGATATAACTATATGATGTCTTTATTAAATAGGTTGCCATGCCATAATTCTGATAGATGATGTGTATGTACTATGTAAACATGATGGCATGATATAATTCAAATATATGATTTATATAGTAAGCAAGTAAGCAGATGGCAATCCATATATGATGTAAAAACTAAGCAATGCAAGACAGCATGCATGACATGGGTAATATAACCCTGCCAAGTTTGAGCATAGACCTCAGGGGGAAAATAGGACTGGTCATCAGTCTCTGAATCCTCCTTTGAGGAGCTCTTTGTAACCAACAAGATGTCTGCTTCAGCAGGTAGCATTGTCTGCTCTGAATACCTTGTTTTCACTCCAAATACTTCCATCACTGCTTCAAATGGCTGATGCACAGGAAGAGTAGTTGAATATACAAACATTGTCGACAAATGGAACACGTAATACAAAAAACTGACAGCATGATATAATTCACATACATGATGATTGGCTAAACAGCATGGCATTCCATAATTCACATATATAATGCCTTTGCAACAAGATAGCATTGTATAATTCACATATATAATGTCTTGCAACAAGATGGCAATGAATAATTCACATATATGGTAATTAGGCACCGAACAGGTGGCATTCACACAAAGCATGTCTAAATTAATCAAATGACATAGCAATGAGAGACACCATACGCACGATATGAGCAACATAACCCTGCCAAGTTAGAGCATACACCTCAGGGGGGAATAGGACTGGTCATCCGTCTCTGAATCCTTCTCTGAGGAGCTATCCGTAACCAGCGAGATATGCGCTTTGTCAGATAGCATAGTCTGCTCTGAAGACCTTGTTTTCACTCCAGAATTTGCCATCATCATGTCAAATGGCTGATGCACACGAAGAGCAGTTGAATGTAATAACATTGTTGACAAATGTAATATGTAACGAAAAAAGGATGGCCTGATATAATTTACATATAAGATGACTGGCTAAGCAGGATGGCATTGCAAAATTCACATATATGATGCCTGGCTAAACAAGATGGCGTTGCATAATTCACATAAACGATGAATAAACTAAACAGATGGCATTTGCACAAAGGATGTCTAAACTAAGCAGATGACATAGTTGATGTATAAAGTAAGCAATGCAAGACACCATATGCATGATATAACCAACATCAGCATGCCAAGTTAGAGCGAAGACCTCAGGGGTTAATAGGAGTTGTCTTCTCCTTCTGAATCCCCCTCAGAACAGATATCTTCCTCTCAATTACAATCCGAAATGCGTGGAGGGGGGCTGCCTTTGTGCCTACCATGGAGCGACGTCTGCATGAAATTTTATTGCCACGCAAGGCTCGTCTCTTTTGCTCTACATGTTCAGTTCCATTGTTTACAATAACTGTCATGCATAGGAATAAAACATAGTGAGATTATGTAAGGAGCGCATGCAGAAGTCCAGAGTGATGGTAGCAACCTATGGATAGACCCAAAACCAATAATAGCAGGCAGATAATGGCTTCAGTTAAAAAATACAGATAATGGCTTCTTTACTGTTTGTTTCCCACACAACATGAAACTCATAGTAGACACCGGAGATTAACCAGATAGTAGATAGATACTATTGATAGCGGCCCCGATATGTACCCCACAACCATTTAAAAACTCAAGTTTGACAATTAGTTTGGAGCTGACTCGGAGTCTAATCGGTGAACAGGATGATAAAGTAGCATGTAATATTAAGCGATGCATAACGTAAGCAGATACGAAAGAGTGCGACCTCTCTTGCGGACCCGTGTAGTCCTCGAGGTCATCTACTCGGTTGATGATGCTAGTGCAGTTTTCATGGCTGCCAGCGGCGGGGAAGAAGATCTGAGGCGATGAAAGACAGTCTAGATGCCGGATCCCTGCTGTGCTGGACCCTTCTGGCGTTGGAGCAGCTGAGCTGGGGTGGACGACGGCGCAGCAGGAGCGGGACAAACCACGCAAGGTTTTCTTTGACAACTATCTGTAAGAGAAGTAATTCTGTAAGGGCTCGTTTGAATTGGAGGATTCCAACAATGCAGGGATATGAAATAGACAGGAATAGGATAGGAATGCACGTGCAAAATAGAGAATTTAAAAACACAGGATTTCTGCCAATCTGGGTGTTTGATTCACAACAATTGGAAGATCACAGGATGCAAAGAAGCATGGTGAGATTAAGTCAAACCACAAGAAAATGTACAGTTATAATGCTATTATGCTACTATCGTATTGTGCTTCATGAATAGGAATTTGAAAAGGAGGACAAGTGAAAATTAAAATTCCTACGTTTTTTCTTTCAAGGAGACACTAAAGGAACAAATCCGTGTGCTCAGTGGACAATATATATAACATGTAGAGTAAAAAGAGATGCAACAAGTGTACAACCTCTTTGGCGAAGCCTTGTCGATCTCAGCGTGATTGGGTTGGCTAGTGAGGATGCTCCGGCTGACTTGGCTGTCGGAGGAGGGGAAGAAGATCTTAGGCGCCTGGAGATGGAGCCCGAGGTACTTCTCCGCTGTGATGGAGGGTTTCGTCGTTGGAGCAGCTTCGGTGAGTTGTACGACGCCGAGGCTGAAGCAGGACAAGAGAGACAACGAACAACGTTAACCTGAGTGGAATTCTAATAGCATCTCCAATACATGACGTAAAATACATAAACACAAAGTGCTAGATGTAAAATACATCAGCCGCTCATCTCTGAACTTAACTGTCGAAACTGAATTTAACTGTCGAAACTGAACTTAACTGTCAAAACTGAACTTAACTGTCGAAACTGAATTTTGCTGTCGAAACTGAACGCACCAGCAAGGTGAGGCTACACGTCGGTCGACTGACTTTTTCATCTCTTGTCAGTCGATTTTGTAGCCGTTGGATATGAAATCAAGGGCATGCGGTTCATCTTCAACCTCCACCCCCTGAGCCGGCCAAACAGCAGCCCCACGCTGCCCGTGGCCGGCAATGCGCTGCCCCGCCCGCCCCGAAAACACTCCCCACCGCCGGTCCACCGCCGCCTCGGCCATCCCTCTAGGCCCCCCGTGCCGAGCTTTTTCTCCGGCGATCCCCACGCCACCGCCCCGCCAACGCCCCCCCACCATCGGCGACCATCGCCCCCATCCTGAACCCTAAGATAGATAGTGGGGTACCTCCCCGGCGAGCCCCCCTCCCCATTGCGGCTGGTTCTTCCTTCACCCCGGCGGCATCGGAGTGAAGTGTAGCTAAATCGGAGCAGCATCGCAAGCAAGAGCGAGAGCGTGAGCAACAGCGCAAGCAAGAGCAATAGCAAGAGCAGACCAGGCAGGGGACTGAGAGCAAGAGCAGAGCAGTAGCGCGAGCGAGAGCTAAAGCAGCAGCAGGTCCTACTGATGTGGACGTCGCTGCCGAGGGAGCGACGCCGTGGAGGAAGTGGCCAGCGACGCCGCCGTGGATGGAGCCGCGCCGTGTCGGCTCGGGACCGAGCGTCGGCAGCACTGTGAGATTGAATCAAGAAGAAAATGCGGTGATTAGTGTACAACCTCTTTGGTGGCGCCGATTAGGCCGCAGCTTCATCCGAGGAAATGGTGATGATGATGCTCTTCCGGTGGTGCAGTTGAAGACGGCGATGTGGGTATGGAGGTGGCGCAAAAGACGAGGGGAATGTCGGGGCAGCTCCTTGGAGGTGGAGGGGTGGCTGAACCGGCGGGACGATGAGATCGACGATGGATCCTCATCCGGTACGGTGGATGAGGGACGTCGAGGTGTTGCTGTGGACGACGTCGTCGGGGAAGAGGCTCCGGCTGGGTGGCGGACGGAGTAGGGTGTGGGGTTTCGTCGCGGGTTTTCGCAGCCTCGGTGTACGAATGGGTGGCAGATGGGATGGCAGTGGGGAACCATGGCTTAGAGACGCGCTTGTCCGAAATGTGGGGTAAGTTACGAAAGTACCCCCACCGATTTGAGGCGGTTCTTTCGGTTCAGGGGTACCACGGGCATTTCACGTGTCGGGATTTCACAGGAGGTGGGAGTTTTCGCGCGCGTTGTAATTTCGGAATAGCAAGGCGCGGGTTGAGATGGAGGGAGTTGTCGGAGCACAACGAGACAAAGATATATCTTAAATATTTCGGGCTAACAAGGTGCGGGTTGAAATTTCCAGACAAGCCTAACGTGTACTGTACCAAATCAATGCGCCCTACAAATGTCATTCAAAACTTTGAATTCATGTTATGTTCAATTAAAATATTTCGCTACGTGTATAATGCATGCAACCTACTACTCAAATGAATGTTTTAGTGCATTCCAAACGTATATACTACCGCTTCAATATGAACTAAATTTGAATTCGTTTCTCTATTTGAATAAGATCTACAGTAATGATTGTTGTGAAGTCAAAGCATTTGAATTTGTTTCTCTGTTTTAATAAGATCTACAATCATCATTATTGTCAAGTTAAACCATCGTTTGTGTATTATCTTCACAGCACACCACATGATTAGTCTCGAGTTACATATGAACTATGTGTACTATATGAACTCGAACTAGATTTTTTGAATCCACTTTATTTTGATTTCAAATCACATTACATTTCTAGCTCTAGCTAGATCCTCATAATCTAAACCATGTCTCATATGTATAATGTGTTTATCACATTATGTATGGTGCCCCGCCCCCTACGCCTATAAGTATTTAGATGTGAGTTGCAAACACCACACATTACCACAAATTCAAATAAAATGTGAGAATGTTCGATATATAGTATTGTTTAGATTGTTCGATATTTATTTGTAAGCTGCAAATGCCACACATTATCACAAATTCAAATAAAAGGTGAGATTGTTTGATGTATAGTATGGTTTAGATTGTTCAGCATTTAGTTGTGAGTTGCAAACGCCATGCATTATCACATTATGGTATAACATGTGCACAGCACGTGTATCACCGCTATATTCATGCATGCAATGTTTAAAACACTATGATCTCCTATTCAAATATATGAACCCGCTTTCATATCAAATTATGATCTTTGTTAGTCTCTTACACCCACACAATCCTTTAACCTTTGTAGCTACCACTAACTTCCTCTCGTGCATGCACACGCCCTCCTCGCCCTCCCCCTCCCTCGGCATTCTATCCACCGGGCACATTCATTTTTTTCTTTAGGTCGTTCTCCCAGAGTCTCTATAACTCCTTTCCAACACACACCGATCGATAAACTTCTCCAGCGATGTCTGCCTACAACATACAAACACACATTCAATCTCCTCCTTTATGTGTCCTTGCCTCGTGTCTCTCATACGGTCAGACACACATGTAAACTCTCGCCCCTCTTTTCATCACTCTCACAACCGCACACTCCTCCCCCTATCTAGCTAGTAGTTGGGCCTCTCGCACCACCTCCTAGCTCCATTCTCTCTATCTATCCGTCTCGCTGGGCCTTATTTGCCTCTAACAAATGGGCGTACACCGACCGATCTCTCGCTATACATATAGCTAGCTAGGTCCTTATAACTCATTTTTACCCACACGTCAATCGATCTACCTCATTAGTTGTGTCTCTCCCTTCCTCCGACAAACAACAATTGATCTACCGATCTAGTTAGGTTTGCTTACCAAACACATGGTTCCCCTTCATCATCCATGGATGCGTCCCGATAGATCTATCACACACAGGCACACACAGAAACACATCCCCACTCTTATTGATAACATTGCAGTTCCACCCTCAGTTTGTCAAGTAGGCCTCTCCCACCATCTTCGAGAAGCAACTCCATCACCCATACAGCACTCTACCCCTCTCCCTCCCTCTCCCTCCCTCTCTCTCTCCCATCATATTTCCTGTCCTTCAGTTATGTATGGATGTCGACCAATCTCCCTCAAGACATAGATGGGTCTCTCCTTCTCAACACATATACGAGTCGTTCTACCTCTACAGTTAGGCCTCTGCCTACCCCTCCCACCACCCCGCTCCCCCCCCCCACACACACACACCGATACATCGAGCGCTCTAGTCATGTCTCCCTAGCACACACAAACTTGACATGTGCCCTCTAACGTTCCGATAGGCCAGTCGCCCTATATCTTTGACTTGTACACACACACAATTTCGATGGCTCTCTTCATTGATCTCGCACCCACCCACTTGATCCTCTCTTCGACTCTATCGATAGCTATGACCCCTCCCTCTCTTCTCGTGGATTGCCCGACCCTCTATGTATGATATGGATAGGCCTCCATTTCACACACATTGCATGCAAAATATTGTTTGAGATGTCATCGACACATAATACCACAAATAATTCACGAAATCAACCCCCCACCCCACCCCCACCCCAAAACAAAAAACACTCATGAACGCAGTTTGTATCTCTCACACACACCCACGTAGCTGGGGGACGTGCACGAAGAGAAGAGGTGCATGCACGGCGCATGTACTCTCGTCTCTTTCCCAACCACACCCATGCGGGTACATGGTGGAGCTCATTTCTGTACGAAAAAGGCAGCCCACATGGTAATTTTGCACGTGTACTGGTTGTCCACTTGGTGGAGGGAGGATCGTCTACCACGGGTGAACAAACAAATTGCGACTTGACGTGTTATGTTAAAAAAAGAGGCAAACCATGTGGGGCCTACCTTAGAGGCAAGGCTCTATACACTGGAGTACTTTTGATGTGTCCCGTCAACTCGCAGAACGAGGAGAAGCTTGCTTAGTATGCCGTCTCCCCGCCCACTGGTGCGGTGGCTCGCAGGATGAGGTGAAGCTTGCTTACTACGCCTTACGCCCGCTCCCTCGCCCATGCGCGCGGTGGCTCACAGGACGAGGAGAAAAATTTACTACTCCCTCCGTTTACTCCTCGTCCCTACTACTTAGGTTATAGAGATTATATCATATTGTTTGGAATATATATGTCCTTTAGTAGATTTCAATATGAACTACTAGTACATACTCCAAACACTGATGTATATAGACGTATTTTAGAGTGTAGATTCACTCATTTTGCTCCGTATGTAGCAATCTCCCTCGCCCCTCGACCCTCGCCCACGTGGTGGACGTGCAGCAATTCATTTGGTCTCATATAGCTAGAACGATATATACTGCACTACCATTATTGCTCGACTTCCCGAAGAGGCGAAGAGCCAATCGCAAGGTTAATATTTTGGAGATGCCAAGCGCAAGGTTATAGGAGAATGAGTAGTAGGTGCCGCGTCATTTATAAATAAAGTTTTTTTTCTTCAGTGGCACATATGCAATATGATATGTTCATATGGAGAGAAAAGGAAACCGCTCCACTATATACATAGTCAGGACGGGCCAGCCTACACGGTTTCTTGCTGGGGTTGCTCTCTTCACACTCTCTCGCACAAAACGACTATGGCCACATCTCTAACATCCCGGCGGCTCATGTCTGCTTGGGGAAGGGGTGGATGCTTAGTGTAGATGCGGTGGCCGTCGCCGACGGTGAAAACCCACTGTCGGCACGTCCCGATCAGGGGTCCCCGCCGTTCTCTCTCACAAAGCCGGTGAGGTTGCCTTCGTCCCTTGCTCACTGCCGCAACGTGGGCAGTTGCCGCCTCCCGCCGCCCTCCTCAAGTTTGAGCTACGTCCCTCAGGTACAACTCCCTTTACAGCTGACTTGCACCACTGCTCCAGCTGCCCACATCACTCCCTGTGGATATCTCTCTACTTCTTTGCCCCACACATACCTCTACTAGCTTCTACGTACTGTATTTGTGATGAGTTTATGTCTCATCAACTAGTCCCAGTAATCTTATTCTAATCACGCTTGTTCAATTTCTTTGCCACAGGGATGCTCATCTCGATTTTGGTGAAACTGCACAAAATGATTCGATGGTCAAAAGGTTGCAAACTTCATTTATTAGGAAGCTCGAACGTTGCCAGCAAATTGAAGCCTGGTCAGGGTTCACGGTTCAAGGGCTAGGGACTGCATGGATCGTTTTTTTCTTTAGCTGCCTCTGTTCCAAAATAAGTGTCAAATTTAGTAGTAGTACAACTTTGTACTAAAGTTTGCACAAAGTTGAGAAACTTATTTTGGAACGGAGGGAGTACATATTTGCTATGATCTGTCAATCATTGAGATGCAATATCATGCATGTTAGTCTCCTTTGTATTTGATGAAATGTTGCAACGGGCAACCTTGGACGCAAGATACATGTAATAGAAGCTGGAAGCTTCATAGCATTGTACAAATTTATCTCGCTGATAAATTACAGTACGTACTATACTATTACTTCCTCCGTTCCTAAATATAAGTCTTTGTAGAGATTTCACCATGAACCACATGCGGATGTATATAGATGCATTTCAAGTGTAGATTCATTCATTTTGTTCCGTATGTAGTGGAATCTCTACAAAGACTTATATCTACTAGTAATAGCTAGCCCCCACTACTAGGAATTCTCTATCCTCTCCTTGAGCCACGTCATCAAAATTGATGTAGCTGTTAGATGAAGTAAATCAGTCCATAATAGTCGTCTGATCTTGACGTTGAGAGGCTCCGCACTAAGCCACATGCAAGCATGCAGAAATATCGTGCCACATGCATGTGAGTGGGTTTTAAATCACATCAACATGTCTGCATGCAAGCATGCACCGGTAGCATGCATGTAAGTGAGCTTTTAGGTCCCATTAACATGTCAAAAAGAAAAATATAATCCCATTATGCAGTAGGAGTTGGCTGATCTTTTTTTCTTACGTGGGATGATCTAAATGATGATGGGAGTTTATTTAGTTCGGCTACCACATTTGTCATGCGGTTATAAAGTTTTTTTTTGTTCTCTGAAATTGATAATTTTGCGCACAGAGATATATCGCTGTTCCGCGCCAACGCGCGGGGACTCATCTAGTAATATTTAGGAACGAAGGGAGTACTATGTAAAGAGTTAGGTGTCGCACGGTGATAGTGTGAGGTGGGCCATGTAATCACTGAGCCTGCATGTTTTCACTGCTCTTGCACGCCTCCGCTGTAAGAATGGAGAAAATTGTAATCTAGTAGTAGTATACCTCCTTTGGCCAAAAGCATGGGACATCCAGCAGTCCTACCACCTAAGTAATAAAGACCAATGAGCCGTCAAATCACATAGACCCAGCAGTAAGTTGGACGGACGAAGCAACCATCACTCTTGCGCCAGTGAGAGGTCGCGTCTGCTCTGCCGGCTATAAATGCGGCACCGATTCTTTGGAGCGGCACTAAATGTTTCGGGCGGGAAGCGCGCGCGGGCGATGGAGGGGCTTTGGGTGGGCCAGGCTGGTCAGGAGCGGGCATGGCAGCTGTCCGCATGTCCCTACCGGACACGCCCAGAAACGAGAGGATGCACCGACTCTCGCGGCTAAAATCGTACACTACACAACATCTCTCTGTAGGAGTAGGTCGATCTGTCGCTCTCTCTAACACACACATGGTGTTAAACACACACACACACACACACACACACACACACACACACGCACACGCACGCACCTTGGTCCCGTTGCACCTTCTAACGTGACTTATTACACCTAGACAGAGGGAGTAGTAAGTATATGAGATACGGCGGCACACTGACTTAAGTCGAATACAAGTGCCCAAAAATTTGTGTGCATGTTATAATAAGGATTCACTTAAAATAGTACGTGAGCAAACAGAGGGATCAATTGGATAGTGTTCCCGAGCAGTAGCGAGATGTGTGAGGTAAGATACACCGCTGGTGCTTTTAATTTTTCTTATTAATTTGTTTGTTTCACCCTCTGACTGGTGGGACCCAACGTACTACGTGGAGAGAGGTAAGGTGACTAAGGCTGCATTATTTCTGCACCACTGTGGATAGTCTTACCACCAAAGCCACATCACACGATTATGATTGAAATCCCAATGACTCCCACACACACCAAAAAAACACGGCATGCTTGTCACATGAATGCAGGAATGTATAAAAGGTTATTTCCCTCTCGTTGAACATAACGGGAGGGTTGTGTAGCTGGTTAGCCTGTTCGCTCATCAAACTTGAGGTCTCGGGTTCGATAACTACACTTGAGCATAATTTGTGCCAGGAGGATTCTTTGACTGGTCAAAATGTTTTCTAGGGTTTGCACGCTTCACACTCTCTCTCCAGTATATATACACGTTGGAGCCTCAGCGCTTGTAGTTGCTCTCTTCACACTCTCTCGCCCTCTCCCGCTGGAGCCTCGACGCTTGTAGTTGCTCTCTTCGCACTGTCTCGCCCTCTCCAGATCTAAAGTTGCTCTGGAGACGTCCACATTTGTAGCTGTTCACTTTCCACCCAGCGGCGGCGCGGGAGGGCCTCCGACCCCTTCTTCTTCGCCGTCGTCCCGTCGCTGACCGAACCACGCCCCAAGAACCTTAAGGTATAATTTACTTACTCCACATGCATTGCTCTAGCTGCATGTATACCATGAATCTAGGACGTGGTTCAAAGAGGAAAGGAGTGGGGGAAAGTAGTGGGAAAAGTTGTATATAGCATGAATCTAGGACGTGGTTCAAAGAGGTAATGAAGGGGGAAAGTTGTATAGCATTAATCTAGGACGTGGTTCAAAGAGGAAAGGAATGGGGGAAAGTAGTTGGGAAAGTTGTATCGCATAAATTTAGGACATGGTTCAAAGAGGAAAGGAAGGGGCGAAAGTACTTTTTCAAAAAGGAAAGGAAGGGACAAGGCTGTAGAGTTTGAGCAGGACTAGATTTTCTGCGCTCACATAGGGAAAGGCGTCTAAAGATAACAAAACTGGGACCAACACAAATATGCTCCATGGTTGTTTTTTCTTTGTTGCAATAGACTGTGCATGACCACCGTACATCGGTAGATGCACATGGTGCTGGTGCGTCCACTGTCCCGTGCAACTCATTAGTTGTGGTTAATCTAAGGCCATGTTTGGTTAAAAACTCCCTAGTCCCTACCTGCTGGGTTCCAGGGAATAAACATGGACTAGAGGTTATTAAATGACATGCTAAAAGACCATGTTACCCCTAGTAATGAACTAATAGAGACAAGGTGCGATGCGTGGCAGGGGCAACTGTTGGAAAAAGTCCCAAAAAGACTCCCTTGGGGTCTTCTTTCTTTAGTCCCATATGCCCACTTTTAGTCCCAAAAAGTCCCTCCTCTTTGGTTTAGATGGGACTGACACGGAGTTTTTTTAGTCCCTACACCAAAATGTCCCTGTAAACAAACATCCTCTAATAATGCCGCTGGAAAATTGATGCAATGCCACAGTTAAAAGCAAATTACATGTTTAACGAATTTTATTGTTAATATAATCTCTATGTTAATATTAATCAATGCCACCGTTTGAGTAATGCTACTGTCTTGCTTTCTTTCCCATTTAGATAAGGTAGATGCTTCTTTTTGTTGGCTTCTATGTCATCCACCGTTATTGACCACTAATTGTTTCCTTTGCACCTCTGTGTAAACAAGGTTATCTGCTTCACCTCGTTGCCATTGTGACCTTTTGTTGCACTGCACAAAACACTTTTGTTTTAAGAGTGTTTTGTGCAGTTCAACCAAAATGTCACACCGACAATGTTGCTTGATTGCTTGATCTTAGTGGAACTGCACAAGAGAAGATCTTACTTCCTATCCATTAAGGCGAATTTGGTTCAGATCTTCTTCTTGTGAGTTGTTTGAATTCCGCATCATGAGAGGTCAGTACTAGCCTTCTTTCACATGATTCTGCAGTGTGCATTCATATGTTGTGCTACTTGTACGATAATGTTGCTTGATTTTAGTGAACTGCACAAATGGAGACAAGACTTCCAATCTGTATGTGCACCGTAATATCCCATTGAGGTAAGATAAGGATAGTTCACAACTGCTGGCCTGTATTTTACCACTTTCATCAGAAAATTAAGTTTAGTACTACACTTGTGCTCCCTAATTGACATGCCAAATCTTACATTGAAGGCAAAGCTTTTTTGTTATTGAACCAAGTGATGAAGGGGAAGAACAAGGGGAAGAAAAACAAAAATCAACTCCCGGTGTTGTAATGAAGCACTGGAACTCTGATGACACAAGTACTGATATAGTTTTGCATCTTAATTTATTGTTATGGCTGGAACGAGCAATTGTTTTGCCACTGATTTGATGCCACTCTAAATGTAATATGTAATTATCTCTACTTGTGCAAACAGGGATCTTCTTTGAAGATACCATATATTTTAGTGGAACTGCACAAGAAGATGTTGGAAACATTAAACTAATCGAGGACTATATAGTAAGCATGGCCACCACCGTAGATAGCAACAGATGGTTCCGGAGAATTGCTTCATCTGTATGCTCTACACAATAAGCCTCCTGACAAAGGTTGGTACTCGTCCACTGATTTCATCCATATGATTTAGCTTTGTCATCTCTATTGGTGTTGTGCTACTATTTAGATACTGTCATGAAAAAGTGGTATTGTCCTTGAGAAGTGCTTCATCTATGATGTTTTAAATATTTCCTTAGCTTTTTTCGAGCAAACAGTGATGCTAGCATTTAGTAGTCCTCTTGTCTTTGCACAACAGGATCATCTTCCTCTAAAGAAGAATATGGAGTACGTGAAGTGACTAGTTCTGATTATGCTAGGAAGAAGAAGCCATGTCTATCTTATCATCAGAAGGAGCAGTTGAAGGATGGTTACATTACTCCCCACAAGACCAAACTAACTTCAGCTCAGAAGGACTGACAAAATCTCCATTTTTTGTTGTGATGCGCGAGTACAATGTTGTTCTAGGATTCTTTTTGGTGAGTTCCATTTTTCTAAAAGTGTGCTCTACATGGACCATGTATGTGCCTGTTGAAACTGTCAATTCATAGTACACTTTGCTCTATACTAATCACTTTTTTGTATTTTTGCAAACAGGGGTGCTCAGCTTGATTTCAATGGGAACTGCACAAAATGTTCATGAATACATCGAATCATTCATTTCTACCACAAGAAAGGAGGTGCCGATAAGTTCAAGGCGTTGCAACATATAAGGGCGAAATCATACAAGCTACGGGCAAATTTGGTTGATTTTGGTGGAACTGCACAAAAAGAACAGCTGGTTTATTTAGCACGAGGTGCCATGTCAATGTCCAAACTGATGGCAAACCCTACTCATTACACAATCATAGGCATTTGATATTTTGGAATGGGACAACCTTGTCAAATTTTGCTCATTGATTTTAGCAAGACATGCGTTTGATATTTTTGAATGGGACGCCCTTTGCTGCCAGCAGCATCGATCAATTTTTTCTTTATTCTTTAGTTGTGAAGTAAATATTGCCTCTGACATGTGAGTCACTGAGATGCATAATCATCGATTGTTTTGAATGTTCTCTATGAATTGTCAGGCCTGTGTGTTTGATTGCAATGTACAGAAACGCTAAAAAGCTGCTCAAACTCTTTGTACTCCTTATGTTCCTTTTTACTTTGCACATTGTGAAAGTGCATACTTTTTTGTATAAGATTGGTCAAAGTAGAGATACTTTGACTGCAGACAAAACTTGTATGCAGACTAGAAAGGACCGGAGGGAGTACATGTGAAACTGCTGCAAACGAGGTGATCACCCTGGGAATAATGCTAGTACGTATTGTTTTGCATGTTCATCCAATGCCATTGATACAAGAATTCGAACTAATCGAAATAAATTCATTCATACATGGTCGGATTTCATATAAACATGCTAGATTTCATTACATTTCATACATTCTTCAACTAAAAAGGGGTGCGCTGGAGGTATAATTAATTAACCGAAGCTACCCACCTGTGTCCCGCTGAGCTGAACAGAAGCTTCAGTGACTTAACTACAGGTGCAGTTGCGTAACTGACATGTGGCCTGTTGGGCCCATGTGTCAGTCAGCCAACTGCACCAACAGTTAAGTAGAAGCAGCGTTATTCTCCAGCAGAACTCCCCGACTCCACATCCCCGCCAAGAAGCTAACCGGCCGTCAATGGTCAATCCGCCTAGCTTGGCTTCAACAGGAGGGTAGCAGCGGTGGCCTTACTTGGACCCGAGCGGCGGTGACCTACCGTGTTCTACTCTTCCTCGTTTTCTGTGTGGCGCGGCCTCGTTGGCAGCGGGGCGGGGCCTCGGCGGAGCTGGCGATGTCCTCTGTCTCATTGCTGGCGGGCGGCGCCTCAGCGGAGCGATGGAAATCCTCCCCCGCGTTGCCGCCAGGGTGAGACCTCGGCTGAGCCGGCGATGTCCTCTACCTCGTTGTTGGCGGGGCGGGGCCTCGGCGGAGCCGACGGTGTCCTCTGCCTCGTTGTTGGCGCCGCAGGGCCTCGGCGGAGCAGGGCCTCATCGACGCCAGCGGAGCGGGGACTCGTCGGAGCTGGCATTGTCCTCTGCCTCGTCCTCGGTCTCGCCAAACAGCGCCTCGCCCGCTTCATCGCCCTCTTTACTAGCCTCTTTGTAGGCGGCCACAGCCTCCTGCACCCGCATGCGGTACCGCCAGCGCTCGAGGCGACCCTTGCAGGCGGAGCGGTATGAGTCGAGCAGCGCCTCCTGCTCCGCCCGCTCCACGGTGATCTGCTCCTCCGCCTGCAGGTGCTCCTAGAGGAGATGGTGGTTGTAGGCGGCGTCGGCCTGCGCCTCTCGGAACTGCTCCTGACGCATCTGCCTCACACTATCCATATATTGGGCACGGGCCTCGCCGATGGTCATGGTGTAATGCACCGGCGAGGATGGCGCGGAGGAGGGGGTTTGCGTCGGATCGTCGACTACCATGTTCTCCATTGGGACGTCGTCGTCCTCCGGTTACCTTCCGGCCAGCCGGTCGGCAGCAATGGCTGCCATCTCCTTGTGGTCTGTCGTCCGCCCGCCCCGAAGAGCGCTGGAGCGCGAGGAAGCCATGGTGGGCAGTAGTGGTTTGGACAAGAGAAAGGGAACGGATGCGGATGACTGCGGCTATGACCGGTGCAGCAGTTTATATAGCAATGGTGGGCGGGCGGAGGGACGGACGTGTGGTGCCGGAGTAGCCGCCTCGGCAACCATGTATCATTAATGTGGGCGGCACATGAACGGATGGACGGCACTTTTGTCGTTTGAAGGTGGAGCAATCGCCTGCACCGAGAAGCAGGGCGGGCGGGGCGGGCGGCGCTGACTATTTCGGGCGGAAAGCGCGCGCGAGCGAGGAGATGACTTTACTTGGAGAGGATGACAATGGGGACCCACCAGGTCCATAGCCTCACGTACGCAAGTGCCTCCTTATTTTATATATATATATATATATATATATATATATATATATATATATATATATATAATGTATGTATGTATGTATAAAACTATATTCCCTCCATCTAGGTGAATAAGTCGTATTAGAAGGTGCATCACGACCTAGGTGCAAGCAGATTGGTGGAAAAGAAGAATATTTCTCTCTTCTAAACACAACATTTAATCACAACAGTTAAGAGGATGCCTTATTAGCTACCCATGCAGTCCATCGTAATTCATAGCATGCAAAGTGCTTTTATTTCTTGCCTAATAATCGCATGGACGTGCTGCATGCATTGGTCCTTGCCCGAGCAAAAAAAGGGAGGAAAGGGGTTTCCACGGGAGACAACGAGGCAGAGGTGGAAGCGCTCGCTGGAGTAATTTATTTTGCTTCCCCCTGGTTTCCTGACATCACGGTCCCACACCATTGTCAACCTATGTAGTAGTCAATAAACGAGAGAATTGCACAAGAAGCGGCCGACCGCTGGGACCAAGCAGCTCGAGTAGTATTTGTGTTTTTGAGGTGTAAGCACTGCAGAGTTTTTCGATGTTTAGCCCAAATATTAATTTTTCTCCTCTGAACAACAACGAAAACATCGCTGCAGGTATTAACTGGGCGGGCTGTGGCCCGTCTAGCCCAGGCCAGATATCCAGCCCAGATATTAATTTTTTTCAAGCTGAAAATGGCTAGCCCAGCTATACTTTTTTTAGGAATACCCAGGCAAGGTCAAGTTGTTATTCTCCGCCCCGCTGGGATGCAAGTCTTTCCTAAGAGGGATGCATTAGGCTTAACAAGAAAATGGGCTTTAAGAAATAATAAATGGAATGTAATTATAAAAACTGGGCAGTAACTATAAAAAAATGCACCAAACACGTGATTACTTTATAAAATATTATTTTTGGATATCGAAAATTTTAATTTCATTAATTGTTGCAAGCGCAATGTTTTGTTGGATTTTTACATAATATAAATTTATATTGAAATTGTATTTAATCTGACTAGAAATTTCGGGATAAAAATATTTCGGATCCCATCAAAATGTGGGAAATTTTATTGAATTCTGTTTTAAACGGTTGGTTGAAATGGGCTATACTTTTAACAAACTGTAAATGGGCTGTAGTAAATTCCATTAGAATTCAAAAATGGGCTACACATTCTTACAAATCTCAAATGGGCTATAAGTTCTCTGCCACACACTTCTGGCCTTACTAAGTTGATGCGTCCACTAAAAAAACAGAGTTGACGCGTATGCAAGGCTTTGTCAACTTATAGTCAACACATGGTTCTAGCAGCAGTGGTCGTTGGATGTCCATCCAACGGATGTCGTGCTTCTTCTTCAATCTCGGATATTCTAGCTTCACCCACCCAAAAAATGATTCCTCCCCCTGACATCTGGGGAGCATCGTTTCGGAAGCTGGCCTGTGGTTCTACTAAGTTGACGTACCAAGGGTTTTGTCAACTTAGTCAATGTAAATGATTCTAGCTGCAGTGACCGTACGATGTCCATCCGACGGCCGTAGTGCTTCTTCAACCTCTGGTCTTCTTGCTCCAGCCCCCAACGCAGCGCCGGTCGTGCCGCCTGCTCCTGCCTCCTGTGGCCAACTGTGCTGCCGCGGAGGCCTCACCGCCCCCCACTATTCCCACCGCTGGCCAGGCCCTGTGGCAACGACAGCCTCACACCGCAGCCGAACGAGTGAACCCTCATACTCCTCTCCGCGTGGGCATCCACTGCCGCGTCTTCACCGGCTCCGCGTCGTCCCCTTCCTAGGCCTCGTCATCGTCCATCGCCCTGGTGCTCTCGGCGTGGCGTGGTCAACGTGGTCAAGGAACGACTTCCATCGGACATGGACTATACGTGGAGAGGCTGACAGCTGGGTCCACGGTGGCAGCAAGGAAGTGCCTCCTTATTACGCGGAAAATAATGATTCCTCCACCTGACAGCAGGGACCCACCAGACGGGCCACCAGTATTTTGCAAAAAAAATTGTTTCCCCTGACTGCTAGGACCCATCGGACGGGCCACCGTATTTCACAAAAAAAACGTTCCCCCCGCTGTCAGCTCGGACCCACCGGAAGTACCTCCTTATTACGCACAAAAAAACGAATACTCCCCCGGCTAGCTGGGACCCACCTTGCTGGGAGGCTGGCTTGTGGGCCTACTAAGTTGACAGGGACGAAGGGCTTTGTCAACTTAGTCAATATGAATGATTCTAGCTCTAGTGACCGTATGATGTCCATCCAACGGCCGTAGTGCTTCTTCAACCTCTGGTCTTCTTGGTCCAGCCGCCCAAAGCAGCGTCGGTCCTGCTGCATGCTCCTGCCTCCCATGGCTGGCTGTGCTGCCGCAGAGGCCTCACCGCTCCCTGCTATTCCCACCGCTGGCCAGGCCCTGCAGCGACGGCAGCCTCACACCATAGCCGAACCAGTGAACCCTCGTAGTCCTCTCCGTGCGAGCTTCCATTGCTACGTCATCCCCTTCCTAGGCCTCACCGTCGTCCACCGCCGTGGTGCTCTCCGTGCGGCGTGGTCAACGTGGTCAAGGAATGACTTCCATCGGAAGAGTACTGTACATGGAGAGGCCGACAGCTGGGTCCACGGCCACAGCCCAGTTTTTTTGTGATTTGCCAAGTAAGTCGATTTGTCAGGCCTGTTGGGCTGCAAATCTTTCAAGACGAGGAGAGCTTTCATTCGGCTGGCCGATAAAATGGCCCATCAGTAATGAGAAATGGGTTGTACATTTTTAAAACACATCAAACCAGCAATTAGTTTCAAATATCTTTTTTTTATTTCAAGATTTTAAATTACATTAATTTTTATGCGTGGAGAATTTGTTGGATTTTATATTGATATACATTTATTTTTAAAATCAGTTTGAATGTGAGTCGAAATTTTGGGATTAAAAACAGTTCGGACCGCACCGAAATATGTAAAATTTCGTATCAATTTTTAACCGTTGCCACAATATGGGCTGTAATGCTAACAAAAAGAATATGGTCTCCAAAAAAACCTTAAGAATTAGCAAATGGGCTGTAAATTATTAGAAATAATGGCAGATGGGATGTATGCTGTTTTCCACAGATTTGAGGCTTTCCTAAAAAAGGTTGATGCACAAGCATTGACTGTTGGATGTCCATCCAACGGCCGTCGTGCTTATTCAATCTCTACTCTTCCTGCTCCAGCCGCTCAAACATGCGCCGGCGGGACTGCCTGCTCCCTCCTCCTCGTGGCCGGCTGGGCTGCCACGCAGGCCTCACCGCCCGACCGTACTCCCATCGCTGGCCTAGCCATCCCTCTACTCACCCACACATGTTGTTATTCTCCGGCGACGGCAGACGAACCAGTAAACCCTCGTACAGTTGTACTCCCCTCCGCATGGGAAACAACTGCCGATTCTTCCCTGCCTCCGTGTCGTCCCCTTCCGAGGCCTCGCTGTCGTCCACCACCCTGGTGCTCTCGGCGCGGCATAGTCAACGTGGTCAAGGAACAACTTCCATCGGGCGTGGACTGTACGTGGAGAGGCTGACAGCTGGGTCCACGGCTGCAGCAAGGAAGTGCCTCCTTATTACACGGAAAATAATGATTCCTCCACCTGATAGCTGGGACCCACCGGATGGGCCACTGTATTTCGCAAAAAAATGTTTCCCCCTGACTGCTGGTACCCATCAGCTACATCTTCGCACGCAAGGAAGTGCCTCCGGGCAAAAAAAACGATTCGCCCCCTGACTGCTGGGACCCACCAGCTACATCTTCGCAGGCAAGGAAGTGCCTGACAGTTGGGACCCACCTGGTCGAAGCGTACGTAGCGTTGTTATTCTGGTCGTGAACGTGTACGTACATACTGGTCGATGTAGAGGCTGAAAGTGCGTTATATCGACTAGAGGGGGGTGAATAGGTGATTTTTACAAAATTCTTCACTGAGGAATTTGCCGGTGAGGAAATTCCTTAGTGAAGAACTACTAGCATTAGAATAAGTACTCAAAAGTAAACACAACAGAATACAAGCATAGTCATCATGATGAAATGAAGGCAGGCACAGAGTACAGGAAGCGGAATCACAGGATAACACAGGATGAAGACAAGCAGACTAAAGAAATTGAACTGAGGAAATTGAGAAAGTCTTCAGTCAAAGTCTTCAAACACAGATATGAACAAACATATAGCATAGTTATGAGGAAATGAAAGAGTTGAGGAAATAGAACCAGTAAACTCGGTGAAGACAATGATTTGGTAGACCAGTTCCAACTGCTGTCTCAGTTGTACGTCTGGTTGGAGCGGCTGAGTATTTAAACTCGAGGACACACAGTCCCGGACACCCAGTCAAGGACACTTAGTCCAAGACACCTAGTCCTCACCATATTCTCCTTGAACTAAGGTCACACAGACCTCGTCCAATCACTCGTGGTAAGTCTTCAGGCGACTTCCAAACCTTCACAAACTTGGTCACTCGGCGATCCACAATTCCTCTTGGATGCTCAAGACCATGACGCCTAACCGTCTGGAAGAAGCACAGTCTTCAAAGGTAACAAGCATCGGATCCACTCAGGATCAATCTCTTTAGTTATGCTCAATCACTTGGGGTTTGTAGGTGTTTGGGTTTTGGGTTTTTGGTTTTTCCTCACTTGATGATTTTTGCTCAAAGTCCTCGGAGGATGGGTTGCTCTCAAATGACAAGTGTTAGTTCTCTCGGAGCAGCCAACCAGCTAGTGGTTGTAGGGGGCGGCTATTTATAGCCTAGGGAGCAGCCCGACATGATAAGACATAAATGCCCTTCAATGATATGACCGTTAGGTGGATAGATATTTTGGGACAGCTGGCGCATAGCACAGCAATGGTCGGAATTTTGAGTAGTAAAATCCTCAGGGCTATCATGTTCCTCACTGTGTAGGCAATCCACACTGGCGAATTCCTAACTCCTCAGTCAGGACAAATTCCTCAGAGACCAGAAGAACTTCGTCTCTGTCACTGAAGAAATTGACTGATCTGTATGAGATTTCCAATGGCTTCACTCGAAGGGATTGGTAGGTGTAGGATTTTGAGTTGAGCATCACATGGAAATTTTTCCTTAGTATTTCCTCGACCCCCTTTAACAGTACGATGTTTCCTATGACTCAAGAAAGAGAAAAACAAAACTATGAACACGAAAGTCTTCAAGCTTCATATTTCTCGCATGAATATCAAGTCTTCGCGGACACACCAATTTCTTCACTTTCAAAGTCTTCATGAAAGTCTTCAGAAATACCAAAATCTTCAGTCGAAGATATTCATTTTTAGGGGTCGACTTTTCCTGTCAATATCAAACTCCTCATAGACTTATAGACCTATGTACACTCACACACGCATTAGTCCCTTAACCTATAAG
The DNA here is from genome assembly GCF_018294505.1 of Triticum aestivum. NCBI lineage: Eukaryota > Viridiplantae > Streptophyta > Magnoliopsida > Poales > Poaceae > Triticum > Triticum aestivum. The sequence goes on along the minus strand of NC_057809.1, from coordinate 59,159,374 downwards.
TCTTCAATACACCAAAATCACTAAGGGGCACTAGATGCACTTACAATCTCCCCCTTTTGGTGATTGATGACAATATAGGTTAAGTTTTCAACGGGGATAAACATATGAAGTGTAAATACTGATATTGAGGAATTTGATTGCAAGATATAGAAGAACTCCCCCTGAAGATGTGCATAGTGAGGAATTTGCTTTTGAAGCAATGCACACTTGAAGAGTTGAATCATGGAGATCTCCCCCTATATCTTGTAATTCATACACGCATTTAACATATAATTTGAAGAATTTGAAATGCATGATGAAATATGGTGCCTGATGAAATTTAGCATGCGTGCAATAATATTAACAAGGAATAAGCATGCAGAATAGTGCATCAAGAGTATCAGAGCACAGTGCATCAAAAGTATCAGAGCACCATTGGGTTTAAGATTACAACTCGATCCAATAAAGTTTTAGAAGAATGAGAGTTGTAACTTAGCAGATAAAAAACGCCCATATAGTAGACCCGCTTGAAGACTAACTCATATTTCTCCCCCTTTGTCATCGAATGACCAAAAGGATCGAAAATGAGGACTAACGCCCCTGAAGATAATCATGTTGATGAAGGAGCGCCAGTGTTGTTGGGGTCATTTGTTGATGTAGGGTCTGCCGCAGTGTCGTCCAAATCTTCATGTTCATCAGTGTCGCGCGATGAAGAATATGAGCTGGCCACCAGAGAAGGAACCTTGACCTTCTTGAATTTCTTTGGTGGAGGTGCAGAACAGTCAAAATCTTCATTAAGACCCATGTTCTTCAGATCTTCTTCACCATATAGATGTGACAGGATTGCCCAGGTGCGACCGAAGACTTGATGGAGGTAGTAGTGGTTTTTCTTCACTCCATTGTGTGTGGCAGTCATGTTGTGAAGAAGTGAACCAAACTGACGCTTAACCCATTTGTGATTTCGATCCACCTTCTAGTGAAGACTAAGAAGAAGTTCACGGTTAGTCATCATGCGCGGAGCAGTGGCTTGAGGAGTGGACTTGGGTGCATTGGCAGAGTCATGTGTGGCAGAGTCATCATTGGTGGAATAAGATGCAGCTTTGCGAAACTGACCATCCAATGGACGAATGCCTTCATCAATTATAGTTGGTGCCTTGCCCTTTCCATCAACTGAGGAATATGTCTGCTTGAGGACTTCAATTGGGGGCAAGTAGCTGAGATGATTGTAGTTGAGTGAAGACCTTGTCCTGAGGAATCTCATGATCCAAGGTGCATAAGGCTTTAGCTCAAACGGAGACAGTGCAACATTGGCCATAGTCCTCATGAAGAAATCATGATAATTGACAGGAATGCCATGAATAATGTTGAATACCAGATTCTTCATGATGCCAACAATTTCCTCATCAGATGAGTCGTGGCCTTTGATAGGACTGATTGTCCTCGTAAGAATACGATAGACAGTTCTGGGCACGTACAACAATTCCTTCACGAGGAATTTGGTTCTTGGTGCTTGACCTGGCTTCAAAGGTTTCATCAGCACCTGCATGTAATGATGTGTGAGCTCAGGTTCACTATAGATGCAGCGAGCTTCTTCAAGGGGAGGACTGAGTGGTAAAGCACGAAGCAATTCAGAGGCTGGTGCAGTGTAGTGAGTGTTTTCAGACATCCAGTCCAGCATGCATGAATTCACATCTTCAGCATCTTCGATGATGTGCAGCGTTGCATAGAATTGAAAAATCAGTTCTTCATTCCAATCGCAGATGTCAGAGCAAAAGTTGAGCAGCGCAGCATCGTGAAGAACACTGAGGACTGGTGCGAAGCACGGCAGAGATTCCATATCCACGTGAGGAATATGCTCATGGTAGAAAATCTTCTCCTTGTTGAACAGCACTGAGGAATAGAAATTGGCTTGACTAGCAGTCGAGAAACGCCTCTTCCTAATGCGAGCAGAGTCATATGGGTTGTAATCTTCGAAGAATACGTGCTCGCCAAAGAAATCATCAGCCTTGAACTTTTGCTAGCATGAGAATGGATCCTTTGGCTTCGGCAGAAGAGTGTCTGTGAGTTGCATCACGGCCTCAGGAATCTCAATCGCGGGTTCTTCAGGCTGAGGAATTTCTGGTTCCTCCTCAGTGGCAGTCTGTGTAGTTGGTTGTTCAGCAGCAGCAGTTTCTTCAGCACTAGTGGCTGGAATTTCCTCATGGATAGATGCAGTGGGATGAGTTTCTTCAGAGCCCATGTGAACAGTTTGTGTGGGGGACTGAGGAATTTTCTGTAGAGGAGTGAACATTGGAGAGTTTGGATGTTGACTTTCCCAGAATTCATCACTGATTACGGTGTGGAGCAGCCAATGTCCACATCATCATCTTCCATTTCTTCAACGCCAGCCTCTTCAGTTGTGAACTGAGGCACAGGTGAGGAGATGATAGGTGTTGAAGGGATTGCATCCACTTCAATTTCTTCATCCAATGGTTCAAACGAAGCAGCAGAATGAGTTTCTTCATCAGATCCGCTGGGGATCACATATTCTTCATCAAAAGGAACAAGGTCCTTTGATGGCCTAGTTGAGATGGGAACAGCATCAATCGGATGTGCAAATGAACTTGTCATAGGCTTCATTTTCTTTGGAGCTAAAGAATCTGAAGCAGCTGATGCTTTCCTTTTCTTCACTGCAGCACGCTCTGCAGCCTTGGTCTTCTTCACATCCGATGCAGATGGAAGGATTGAAGTTGAAGTTGGGGCAGGAGCAGCTGAGGAATCTGGTTGATTTTCTTCAGGTACAACTGATGCAGTTGCCCTGAGTTCTTCAGTTTCTTCAGGCACACCACTAGTGGGTGCCCTAGCAATTTCTTCAGCGGCTAGAATGCAGTCATCAGCCCTGGAACTCACACTATCTTCAGCAGCCTGATTGTCATCAGCGGTGCTGGCATTTTCTTCAGTAGGCTGAGCAGATGCTTTAGCCTAAGGAATTTGCTGTTGCATTGGGGCTGCAACATTGGAAGTGAAGTTATCCGCAAGTTTCACAAAACGAACCTTTGCTCCAAGCCAATCAGTGCGATATGCTTCGAAGTCATCACTGAGTTTCTTAATCTCGGTCTGAGTAGTGACAAGTTCTTCAGTTGTCATAGAGACAACGTTTTTCTTCAGATAGCGCTCTTTCTTGTACTGCACTTTCTTGATCTACCTGGCCTTCTCAAATTTCCACTTTTCTTCTTGAATGAAGTGGGTCAGCATGTGACTTTGGCCAGGAGTCAGCTTGAAGTCAGGAAAGGGAGTGTTGGGATCCTTGTGCCAATCATCAATGTAGTCGAGGATCAGCTTGGGATCCAAAAGAAGTGGCACCTCTGATCCTTTGGCTCTAGCGGCCCTGACTTGCCTATCTCTGGTGATTTCTGCAAGTTCATCATCATCAGCTTCGTCTTCATCAGACGGCACTTGGAAAGCGACTTTCTTCTTTTGAGGACTTGGGCGTGGACCTCGTCCAACAGTGGCCTTTGTCTTAGTAGTGAGGGGCCAGATGAGGAACTTGGTGTAGCTGAGGAACTAGCTGAGACACCTGAGGCAATGGAGATGCCGGCAGTCCTTTGGCACGAAGCGAGATGCACATGTGCTGAGGATTTGGTCGGAACAGCTGAAGGCTTTGGCGAAGGAGCTGAGGACTTTGGAGGAACAGGAGCAGCATGAGGAATTGGCTGTGAGGGCTTTGATAATTCTGGCCGTGAGGGCATTGCTGATGAAGCACTTGGCTTACGCGCAGGCTTCTTTAACATAGCCTTCTTTGGCTTGACAGCAAGGACCTCAGCAGAGGCAGCAGCAGCAGCAGAGTCTTCATTGAATTTCCTCACTACTTCTTTGGCTTGCTTATCCAACTTGCCTTGGTGCTTGGCCCATTCATCAGGATAGTCCTCACCTCGCTTGAGGCTGGTGGGATCAGCAGTTTGGCTAGGTGCCAGTGATGCTCTTAGGCATGAGGATTGAGTGTGAATTTCTTCATATACTTAGGAGTGACATATCTGTACTCCCTCCATTCTCTTGCCCATCTCCTCTCTATCTTCTGAATGCGCACTTTGCGCTCATTCGTGGTTTCCTTAGTAGGTGTGCAGTACCCAGCATATATGTCATCAGGGATTTCAAACGCTGTATTTACCTCAGGCCTCTTTCCTCCTTTCTGTGGCCTTTTACCATCATCCATTTTCTTCAGTTGAGGAATTTGAACAATCGAATTCTCTAAAGAAGTATGCAACTTTTCTTCGAGGAACGCTGCAAATGAATTAAGTTGATGAGAACCTAGTGATTCAGCAGCTGACATGTGTACCTGTGAACAGAGTATAGTTGCGAGGAATTTGGAGAGGTCATATGCGTTCTTAGAAGGTTTTTCAAAATGAACAGGTTTGAGGAATTTGACCAGATGAGTCTTGAAGATTTTCACTAAGCGTTCTTTGTCTTAGGTTCCAGAGTTGTATAGATCGAAGATCCACACAATTGAGGAATCTTGAAGAAAAATGATGCTTAGAGAAACGAATCAAGAACGGATGACTTGTGAGGTGTTCAGTGTGTGAAGATATGAAGAAACACACTTTTGAAGATTTTGTAGATAATCATTCGAATCAACGAGGGCAGTAAAAGTAACTTTTATTTACCCTGGATGAAGAACACGGCGAACTGGAGTGAGGAGATGTGAAGTTCGTCTGTGCAGATCTTCCACGCCCTAACTTGGCGGAGGAAGACGGCTACGGCAGCGGCGGTGGAGTGAAGATGTCTGCGGTCGTCGCGAGTACGTCGACGACGAGGTCGAGGCAGTGAAGCTCTTCCTCACCGGCGGTGATGAAGTAGCGGCGGCGCTAGGGTTTGAGAAGCTCGAGCTGGAGAGAGAGGTCGAGCGGAGTAAAAGAAGTGAGGAAGGGAAGGAGGGGTATTTATAGCCACGGTGGAAAACTGCTCGCCCGAAGAAATTGGATGAACGTGGCCCTGACCCTTCTCATTCGCATGACATGTGTCACCCACGTAGTGAGAGGTGGAGATCGTGTTAGATCGTGGGTGAGTGGATAAGTGTATCGAGGGATGCGGAACGGTCTGAGCGGCAAGACCAAATTTTTTGATAAGATAGGTTTTAAAGTTTCGTTCGCAATTTCTTCAGCTGACAAGGACACAGTGAAGATTTTGAACGAGTTTCAAATAGAACGCACATGAAGAATTTGTGAACAGATTGGGTTGAGTATAGCATAGAGGGGAAGGGTCCGATCACATTCACTTAGCAGAAAACCAACTTGAAGAAATAGCAATAAGTGAATGTTGTAGAGGACATAAACTCATATATATATATATATATATATATATATATATAGCCAATGAAGAAAAACGATGGAACCAGTGAAGACTATGCAAAGTTGAAGAATATGAATAATTTGAGGAATTTCAACTTTTGGTGGTGGCGTGACCCACCGTATAAGAAAGATGATTTCAGATACCGCGTACAATTATCGTAGGGTTTCGAAAATCAAATTCTTCATTAATTTCTTCACCCTAAGAGTGTTATTCTTCATTGATTGAAGAAAAATGTTTCTTCATGTGTTGCACATCTAAGTCATCAATTTTGCATAAGTGTTAGGATGAGTGTCCTTTCCAAAGAACATTCGAAGATTCTAGGATACTTAGCTCACACCGCAACTTGCTAAATCTCTTCTCATCCAAGGGCTTTGTGAAGATATCGGCTAGCTGTTCTTCAGTCTTCACATGCTCAATAGAAATGTCGCCCTTCAACACATGATCATGAAGAAAATGATGATGAATCTGAATGTGCTTTGTCTTCGAGTGCTGAACTGGGTTGTGAGCAATCTTGATGGCACTCTCATTGTCACAGAAGAGAGGCACATTCTTCATGTTGACGCCATAGTCCTTGAGAGTTTGCTTTATCCATAGCAATTGGGCACAGCAAGAACCAGCGGCAATGTACTCAGCTTCAGCAATAGATAGTGATACGCAGTTCTGTTTCTTCGAGGACCAACAGACCAAAGATCGTCCGAGGAAATGACATGTACCAGATGTTGACTTGCGATCCACACGATCACCAGCATAGTCAGAGTCAGAATATCCAACAAGATCAAAAGCCGAGCCCTTGGGGTACCATAATCCAAGTGTTGGTGTGTGAGCTAGATATCGAAGAATATGCTTCACAGCCTTATGGTGTGATTCCTTCGGTGCAGCTTGAAATCGGGCACACATGCAAACACTAAGCATTATATCTGGCCTAGATGCACATAAGTATAATAAGGAACCTATCATGGAGCGGTATACCTTATGATTGAAGTCAATACCATTTTCATCAGTGCACAGATGGCCATTTGTGGGCATAGGAATTTTGACGCCTTTGCAATCTTGCATGCCGAATTTCCTCAGTACATCCTTGAGGTATTTCTCCTGAGATATGAATATGCCATTGTGTTGTTGACGAATTTGAAGACCTAAGAAGAATTTCAACTCTCCCATCCTAGAAATTTGATATTCTTCACTCATCATATAGGCAAATTCATCACTATAACGTTGGTCAGTACAGCCAAAGATAATATCATCAACATATACTTGGCACACAAACAATTCACCATCATAAGATTTAGTGAAAAGAGTAGGGTCGAGTGAACCGGGTTTGAAGCCTTTCTTCATGAAGAGTTCCTTCAAAGTATCATACCAAGCCCGTGGGGCTTGCTTGAGGCCATAGAGGGCCTTGTTGAGTCTGAAGACTTTGTCAGGATTCTTTGGATCTTCAAAACCTGGGGGTTGAGCAACATATACTTCTTCCTCAAGCTTACCATTGAGGAATGCACTTTTCACATCCATTTGATATAGAGTGATATCATGATGGTTAGCATAAGCAAGTAATATGCGAATAGCGTCAAGTCTAGCAACAAGTGCAAAAGTTTCATCAAAATCAATTCCTTCAACCTGTGTGTAGCCTTGAGCTACAAGCCGTGCCTTATTCCTCACCACAAGGCCATTTTCATCTTGCTTGTTGTGGTAGATCCACTTTGTGCCGATGATATTGTGCTTGCGAGGATCTGGACGTTTGACTAGTTCCCAGACATTGTTGAGCTCGAACTGATGTAATTCTTATTGCATGGCCTGAATACACCCAGGCTCCAGAAATGCTTCATCTACCTTAGTGGGCTCTGTAATAGAGACAAAAGCATACTGCCCACAACAGTTAGACAAATGTGAAGCTTTTGAGCGTGTGAGAGGACCTGGCGCTTTGATGTCATTGATGATCTTTTCAACTTGCACTTCTTTTGCAATGTGAGGATGAGCTGGTTGTCGTTGAAGAGTTTGATCAGCGTTTTCTTCAGCACCATTTTCTACAGGTGCATTAGCTCAACGTTCTTCGTGTTCTGGAATGAATTCTTCGGCAGATTCTTCAGTAGGAATGACATCCTCAGTAGCCTTGAACTTGATAGTTTCCTCAGGTGCTGGTTAATCTATCACAGTAGGTAGGTGCTCTCTTTGCGAGCCATTAGTTTCATCAAACCGCACATCTACAGTTTCAATAACTTTGTGAAGAACGTTGTTGAAGACTCTGTAGGTGTGCGAGTCCTTTCCGTAACCAAGCATAAAACCTTCATGTGCTTTTGGTGCAAATTTTGAGTTGTGATGAGGATCTCTAATCCAACATTTAGCACCGAAGACTTTGAAATAACTTACATTGGGTTTCTTATCTGTGAGGAGTTCATAGGCAATCTTTTTGAAGAATTTGTGAAGATATACTCTGTTGATGATGTGGCATGCAGTATCAATTGCCTCAGTCCAGAAACGACGAGGCGTTTTGTATTCATCAAGCATAGTGTGAGCCATCTCAGCAAGAATCTTGTTCTTGCGCTCCACGACGTCGTTCTGCTGAGGAGTGTAAGGAGCAGATAACTCATGAGTGATACCAAGTTCATCAAGATAGTCATCGAGACCAGAATTCTTGAACTCAGTGCCATTGTCACTTCTGATGTGCTTGATCTTCACACCCAAGTTGGTTGAAGCCCTCGAGGAAAATCGTTGGAAGACTTCCTGCACTTCATGTTTGTAAGTAACAAGGTGTACCCATGTGTAACGAGAATAATCATCAACAATAACAAAGTCATATTGAGATGCTTCATTTGAGATAGCAGAATAATGATTAGGACCAAAGAGATCCATGTGAAGCAATTCAAATGGGCGAGTGGTGGTCATGATAGTCTTTGCTGGATGCTTGGCCTTGGTCATCTTCCCAACTTCACAGGCTCCGCATAGGTGATCCTTGAGGAATTTGACATTCTCGATGCCAATGACATGCTTCTTCTTCGCAAGCGTGTGCAAATTCCTCATGCCTGCATGACCAAGTCGTCGATGCCAGAGCCAGCCTTCTGAAGCTTTTGCAAGTAAGCACACGGCTGGTTGTGGTCCTGTAGAGAAATCAACAATGTACAGGTCTCCTCTCCTAAAGCCTTCGAAGACTTTGGAATTGTCAGCTTCCATAACCACAACACAACGGTACTTGCCAAAGACAACAACCATATCAAGATCACAAAGCATTGAGACAGACATAAGGTTGTATCCTAAGGACTCAACAAGCATGACTTTGTCCATGTGTCGATCCTTTGTAATCGCAACCTTACCTAGACCCAATACCTGACTTTTGCCTTTCTCAGCAAAGATGATATGCTTCAGATGCGACGGAGATAATGGAGCATCAATCAATAGATTCTTGTCACCAGTCATGTGGTTTGTACATCCACTATCAAGGACCCACTCAGTGGCTTTGGGTTGATCATCCTGCAGATGAATTAGTGCAGCTTACAAACTCATATACTTCATCAGTGAAGAATATGACATCAATTCATCAGATCAATTTCATCAAGTAAAAGAACTGATAAAGCAATATGAGGACGTGAGAAATGAAAGTTCATTTCTTAATGATTAGCCTGCATCCTATCAGGCATGCTCAGGTCTCCAGCAAATTCTTCAGACGATTACGTGCGTCTGGAGACCTGACCCTGCAAAAAAGATTAGTTCTTTTTCTTCACCACCCACATCTGAAGGGGTGGCAAAGAGTTCATCATTCTGCGAGCTCCATATGAAAAGGATGGCATGGAAGCCAGTCCATTACGTCTCACATAAGAGGGGTTAGAGTAAGCATAAGAGTATGCAGAGAAATTCTTCGAGGACTTATGGACATAATGATTTGAAGAATAATGCACATATCCATAATCCTTAGATCTTCCCTGCGAAACAGACGGGTTAGCACGATGATGTTCATATGAGGACTCTGCTCCATATGAGGAATTTGGTTCGTATGAGGAATTTGATCTGGGGTTCCTATTCTTCATAGGTGGCGTCATGATGACATTCACCTGAAGATTTTCAAGACATCTTTTGGGAACCCAGATTTTCTACATAGGGGAGCCGTTCCTGCAGTTAGTGCCAACATATCTAGCAAATACTTCACCATTCTGATTTTTGAATAGCTTATAGTTGGAGTCAATTGACTCATCATCAGAATGAGGAGATTCACATGCAAATCCAAATAAGTTACATGGATCAACTAGAGGTCCCTTTGCGGCAACCCATGTAGTTTTGGGGTACTGCTCAGGCTTCCAATATGTACCATCAGCATTGAGTTTCCTCTCAAAGGCGATACCCTCTTTCCTAGGGTTCCTGTTGAGGATCTACTTTTTAACCACATCACAAAGAGCCTGATGCCCTTTGAGGCTTTTGTACATGCCTGTCGTGTACAATTCCTTCAGCCCTACATTGTCAGTGATACTAGCAATGTCCTCAGATGAGGAATTAGTGATAGCAGAGGCATGTGAAGAATTTGAAACATTAGCAGCATTTGAACATTCAGGTGAAGAATTAGCAGATTCACGTTCAATGCACTTCAAGCATGGTGGAACAAATTCTTCCTGAGATGCGCTGATTTGTTGAGCAAGTAATGAATCGCGCTCCTTCTGAAGATCTTCATAACTCACTCTTAGCTTCTCAAGGTCTTGCTTTCTTTGAAGAAATTCATAAGAAAGCTTCTCATGATCCGATAAGAGAGTGCTATGTTGATCTTGAAGGGTGTCATACTTAGTATGAAGTCTTTGAAGACTTTCAGCCAAAGCTTTTGACTGATCCATTTCCTCACCCAACATATCATCGCTCTTGTTTAGCATATAGTGAGCTTTTTCCAAAGCTCTTTGTTGTTTAGTAGCAAGGGAAGCAAGTTTGACATAGCTGGGTCCAAATTCATCACCAGATTCATCATCACTGGACTCGGATAGGTAGCATTCAGTTACCTCAGCATCTTTTGCCATAAGGCATGATGCAGAAGATGATGATTCTGGTTCGAATGTCATCGTTTTGAGAGATTCCTTGAAGTCCTCAAACCAAGGATCACGACAAGTTCGATGACCTTCATAGACCTCAGAGAGACGGTCCCAGATGAGCTTCGTATGATCGAGATGCATGATATTCATGAACTGATTTTGTGACAGGCTGGAGCAGATGACATCATTCACCGTGAGGTTGAGAAGAGTATACTTGCGAATGTCATCAGCATCCGCCATCTTGCACAGATCAGTCAAGCCAATCTCAGTGACGGTCCACAACTCGATGTTCATCGCCATGAGGCGTTTCTTCATCATGGCCTTCCACTTGGGATACTCGTGACCGTCAAAGATGGGGCATGTCACCTTCGTCTTACCTGCGGTCGACATAACTAAAACTCCAGGCGGTTAAACCAAAATCACACAGAACAAGGGAGTACCTTGCTCTGGTACCAATTGAAAGTGCATTATATCGACTAGAGGGGGTGAATAGGCGATTTTTACGAAATTCTTCACTGAGGAATTTGCCGGTGAGGAAATTCCTTAGCGAAGAACTACTAGCAGCGGAATAAGTACTCAAAAGTAAACACAACAGAATACAAGCATAGTCATCATGATGAAATGAAGACAGGCACAGAGTACAGGAAGCGGAATCATGGGATAACACAGGATGAAGACAAACAGACTGAAGAAATTGAACTGAGGAAATTGAGAAAGTCTTCAGTCAAAGTCATCAAACACATATATGAACAAACATACAGCACAATTATGAGGAAATGAAAGAATTGAGGAAATAGAACCAGTAAACTCGGTGAAGACAATGATTTGGTAGACCAGTTCCAACTGCTGTCTCAGTTGTACATCTGGTTGGAGCGGCTGAGTATTTAAACTCGAGGACACACAGTCCCGGACACCCAGTCAAGGACACTTAGTCCAAGACACCCAGTCCTCACCGTATTCTCCTTGAACTAAGGTCACACAGACCTCGTCCAATCACTCGTGGTAAGTCTTCAGGCGACTTCCAAACCTTCACAAACTTGGTCACTCGGCGATCCACATTTCCTCTTGGATGCTCTAGACCATGACGCCTAACCGTCTGGAAGAAGCACAGTCTTCAAAGGTAACAAGCGTCGGATCCACTCAGGATCAATCTCTTCAGTGATGCTGAATCACTTGGGGTTTGTAGGTGTTTGGGGTTTGGGTTTTTGGTTTCTCCTCACTTGATGATTTTCGCTCAAAGTCCTCGGAGGATGGATTGCTCTCAAATGACAAGTGTCAGTTTCTCTCGGAGCAGCCAACCAGCTAGTGGTTGTAGGGGGCGGCTATTTATAGCCTAGGGAGCAGCCCGACATGATAAGACATAAATACCCTTCAATGATATGACCGTTAGGTGGATAGATATTTTGGGACAGCTGGCGCATAGCACAGCAATGGTCGGAATTTTGAGTAGTAAAATCCCCAGGGCTATCATGTTCCTCACTGTGTAGGCAATCGCACTGGCGAATTCCTAACTCCTCAGTCAGGACAAATTCCTCAGAGACCAGAAGAACTTCGTCTCTATCACCGAAGAAATTGACTGATCTGTATGAGATTTCCAATGACTTCACTCGAAGAGATTGGTAGGTGTAGGATTTTGAGTTGAGCATCACATGGAAATTTTTTCCTTAGTATTTCCTCGACCCCCTTTAACAGTACGGTGTTTCCTATGACTCAAGAAAGAGAAAAACAAAACTATGAACACGAAAGTCTTCAAGCTTCATATTTCTCGCATGAATATCAAGTCTTCACGGACACACCAATTTCTTCACTTTCAAAGTCTTCATGAAAGTCTTCAGAAATACCAAAATCTTCAGTCGAAGATATTCATTTTTAGGGGTCGACTTTTCCTATAAATATCAAACTCCTCATAGACTTATAGACATGTGTACACTCACACACGCATTAGTCCCTTAACCTATAAGTCTTCAATACACCAAAATCACTAAGGGGCACTAGATGCACTTACAGAGGTGTGCACGTGTTGTAGTAGAGGCGCGCACGTGTCGTAGTAGAGGCGTGCACGTAGCATGTACACGTACATACAGCGGCCAGGGTGCAAGAAAGAAAATACGGCCACGTATGTGTACATACGGGCAGGGTCTCGAATGCCTACTCGTGCATACGTACGGCCAGGGCTCGTGTACATGGCTGGGTCGGAACGGAGAAACAGTGTCGTCGTCATGTTCATGGGAAGGCAACGGAATGCGTCGTGTTCATGGGGAAGCAACGGAATGTGTCATGTTCATGGGGAGGCAACGGAATGCACCGTGTTCACAAGGAGGCAACGGAATGTGTCGTGTTCATCGAGAGGGCTTGGACGGAACAGACGATGGAAACGAGGCCTGGCGTACCGCAAAACAGAGAAAACGGCCTTGTGTTCGACCGGCCACGTTCGAAACGGGATCCTGTTCATCATGAGTGGTCTGGCGTACCGCAAAACGGAGGAAACGGACCTCCTACGGTCGAAACGGGGGTCCTGTTGATCGGGAGGGGTGTGGCGTACCACAAAACGGACGAAACGGACTTGTGTTGGAGCGCTACGATCGAAACGGGGGTCATGTTCATCGGGAGGGGTGTGGCGTACCGCAAAACGGGACTCCACGGGATACTGTTCATCTCCATCGTCGACCCCCTCCAGCCTCCACGAGCTACTATTCATCCACCATCGACCTCCTCCAGCCTCCACCTGCGACTGTTCATCCACGGGCTCCTGTTCATCCGGCCTCCACCACGCGCTACTCCACCGGCTACTGTTCAACCAGCCCTCTCCATGGGCTCCTGTTCAACCACCCCTCCACGGGCTACTGTTCATCCTGCCCTCCACGAGGTGGTCCTGTTCATCCAGCCCTCCATGGGGTCCTGTTCATCCAGCCCCAACCGGCTCGATCGATCGAGGTCCTGTTCATCCAGAGGCAACACCACGGGGTCCTATTCTTCCACCCCCACCGAGAACTGTTCATC
>NC_057809.1:59137131-59145740 GCF_018294505.1 Triticum aestivum | reverse complement strand
GATTGGCTTCAGTTAGCAGCAGTAGCGAAGGAATCGCTCGATCGGGTTCAGTTAATAGTCATCGATCGATCACCCGGGTTCAGTAACGCGTAGCCTGCAGTGCAATCGCTCGGGTTCAGTTAGAGCCCAACGCCTCGCTCGGGTTCAGTTAGAACCAATGCCTCACACACACGCGCATACGTGTATGAGAGAAACATGCATCGCTCGGCCCCCGACCTCCCACCGTAACCAGGAACTCCCTGAAATTTTCCTCGCCCTCGCTTCTACCCCGGTTTTTTCCATCATGGACGGCCCAAAGAATATCATGCAGTTGCGTCTCTGGACCGCCCAGGACAAAAATCCCATTTTCTGTCATGATTTTTTGTCATAGAAGTAGGATCCCACCACATCTATGATGATACCGGGTTTTGTCACAATTATCGTCATAGAAGTGTCATATGTATGACAGGAAAAAAATTCGTTCGGCCTAAAATGTCACGGATGTGTCTTTTTTTGTAGTGCTTGCAAACTTCAACACAAGCATTTCTCAAATTCACAACTAATCAACTAACACGACTTTGATATTATTACCTCCATATCTCAAAACAATCATCAAGCATCAAACTTCTCTTAGTATTCAAAACACTCATAAGAAAAATAATTACTAATCTTGCATACCTAGTATATTAGGATCATTTAAGAAAATTACCATGCTATTTAAGACTCTCAAAATAATCTAAGTGAAGCATGAGAGATCAATAGTTTCTATAAAACAAATCTACCACCGTGCTCTAAAAGATATAAGTGAAGTACTAGAGCAAAACTATATAACTCAAAAGATATAAGTGAAGCACATAGAGTATTCTAACAAATTCCAAATCATGTATGGCTCTCTCAAAAGGTGTGTACAGCAAGGATGATTGTGGTAAACAAAAAAAGCAAAGACTCAAATCATACAAGACGCTCCAAGCAAAACACATATCATGTGGTGAATGAAAATATAGCTCCAAGTAAAGTTACCGATAGAAGTAGACGAAAAAGGGGATGCCTTCCGGGGAATCCCCAAGCTTTGGCTTTTAGGTGTCCTTAGATTATCTTGGGGGTGCCATGGGCATCCCCAAGCTTAGGCTCTTGCCACTCCTTGTTCCATAATCCATCAAATCTTTATCCAAAACTTGAAAACTTCACAACACAAAACTTAAAGTAGAAAATCTCGTGAGCTCCATTAGCGAAAGAAAACAAAAGACCACTTCAAGGTACTATAATGAACTCATTCTTTATTTATATTTGTGTTAAACCTACTGTATTCCAACTTCTCTATGGTTTATAAACTATTTTACTAGCCATAGATTCATCAAAATAAGCAAACAACACACAAAAAACAGAATCTGTCAAAAACAAAATAGTCTGTAGTAATCTGTAGCTAGCGCAAGATCTGGAACCCCAAAAATTCTAAAATAAATTGCTGGACGTGAGAAATTTATCTATTAATCATCTGCAAAAATAATTAACTAAATAGCACTTTCCAAATAAGAATGGCAGCAGTTCTCGTGAGCGCTAAAGTTTCTGTTTTTTACAACAAGATATCAAGACTTTCCCCAAGTCTTCCCAATGGTTCTACTTGGCACAAACACTAATTAAACACAAAAAAACACAACCAAAAAAGAGGCTAGATAAATTATTTATTACTAAACAGGAGCAAAAAGCAAGGAATAAAAATAAAATTGGGTTGCCTCCCAACAAGTGCTATCGTTTAATGCCCCTAGCTAGGCATAAAAAGCAAGGATAGATCTAGGTATCGCCATCTTTGGTAGGCAATCCATAAGTGGCTCTCATAATAGATTCATAGGGTAATTTAATTTTCTTTCTAGGAAAGTGTTCCATGCCTTTCCTTAACGGAAATTGGAATCTAATATTTCCTTCCTTCAAATCAATAATTGCACCAATCGTTCTAAGGAAAGGTCTACCAAGAATAATAGGACATGAAGGATTGCAATCTATGTCAAGAGCGATAAAATCTACGGGCACATAATTCCTATTTGAAACAATAAGAAAATCATTAATTCTTCCCATAGGTTTCTTAATAGTGGAATCCGCAAGGTGTAAGTTTAGAGAGTAATCATCAAAATCACGGAAACCTAACAAATCACACAAAGTCTTTGGAATCGTGGAAACACTAGCACCCAAATCACACAAAGCATAGCATTCATGATCTTTAATATTAATTTTAATAGTTGGTTCCCACTCATCATAAAGTTTTCTAGGGATTCAAACTTCCAACTCAAGTTTTTCTTCATAAGATTGCATCAAGGCATCAACGATATGTTTAGTAAACGCTTTATTTTGACTATAAGCATGAGGAGAATTTAGCATGGATTGCAACAAGGAAATACAATCAATCAAAGAGCAACTTTCATAATTAAATTCCTTGAAATCCAAAATAGTGGGTTTAGCAACATCTAGGGTTTTTATTTCTTCAATCCCACCTTCATCAAATTTAGCATCAAGATCTAAAAACTCTGAATTTTTGGAACGCCTTCTAGGTAAAGGTGGATAAAATTCAGTCCCATCATTATCAATATTCATATTGCAAAACAAAGATTTAATAGGGGACACATCAATAACTTTTAGATCTTCATCTTTATTTTCATAGGAACTAGAGGAACACGCTCTTATAAAGGCATCTTTCTTAGCACACATCCTAGCGGTTCTTTCTTTGCACTCATCAATGGAAATTCTCATGGCTTGAGACTCATTGATATCATGCTTAGGAGGAATAGATCTAAGTTCCAAAGAATCAACATCAAGAGAAATTCTATCAACATTCCTAGCCAACTCATCAATCTTAAGCAATTTTTCTTCAATCAAAGCATTGAAATTCTTTTGCAAAGTAATAAATTCTTTAATATTAGATTCAAAATCAGAGGGAATCTTATTATAATTTCCATAAGAATTATTGTAGGAATTACCATAATTATTAGAGGGATTACTAGGATAAGGCCTAGGATTAAAATTTCCTCTATACGCGTTGTTACCAAAATTGTTCCTACCAACAAAATTCACATCCATAGATTCATTATTATTCTCAATCAAAGTAGACAAGGGCATATCATTAGGATCAAAAGAAACACTCTTACTAGCAAATAATTTCATAAGTTCATCCATCTTTCCACTCAAAACATTAATTTCTTCTATCGCATGCACCTTTTTATTAGTAGATCTTTCAGTGTGCCATTGAGAATAATTAACCATAATATTATCTAGGAGTTTAGTAGCTTCTCCTAAAGTGATTTCCATAAAAGTGCCTCCCGCGACCGAATCTAAAAGATTTCTAGAAGCAAAATTCAATCCGGCATAAAATTTTTGTATAATCATCCACAAATTCAAACCATGAGTAGGGCAATTGCGTATCATTAATTTCATACTCTCCCAAGCTTGTGCAACATGTTCATGATCAAGTTGCTTAAAATTCATAATATCGTTCCTAAGGGAGATGATCTTAGTGGGAGGAAAATACTTAGAGATAAAAGCATCTTTGCACTTGTTCCAAGAATCAATACTATTTTTAGGCAAAGACGAAAACCAAGCTTTAGCATGATCTCTAAGCGAAAAAGGGAATAGCTTCAATTTAACAATATCATTATCCACATCTTTCTTCTTTTGCATATCACACAAATCAACGAAGCTATTTAGATGGGTAGCGGCATCTTCACTAGGAAGGCCGGAAAACGGATCTTTCATAACAAGATTCAGCAAAGCGGCATTAATTTCACAAGATTCAGCATCGGTAAGAGGAGCAATCGGAGTGCTAATAAAATCATTGTTGTTGGTATTGCTAAAGTCACATAATTTAGTGTTATCTTGAGCCATCGTGACAAGCAAGCAATCCACC
This sequence comes from Triticum aestivum, assembly GCF_018294505.1. NCBI lineage: Eukaryota > Viridiplantae > Streptophyta > Magnoliopsida > Poales > Poaceae > Triticum > Triticum aestivum. The sequence continues at coordinate 59,141,869 of NC_057809.1, read as the reverse complement.
ACACAAGCAAACATGCAAATAGAGAAAGAGAGGGAGGATAGAGAGAGAGAGAGGGCGACTAAAACGGCAAGGTTGAAGTAGGGGATAGGAAAACGAGAGGCAAATGGCAAATAATGTAATGCGGGAGATAAGGGTATGTGATGGGTACTTGGTATGTTGACTTTTGCGTAGACTCCCTGGCAACGGCGCCAGAAATTCTTCTTGCTACCTCTTGAGCATTGTGTTGAATTTCCTTAAAGAGGAAAGGATGATGTAGCAAAGTAGCGTAAGTATTTCCCTCAGTTTTTGACAACCAAGGTATCAATCCAGTAGGAGGCTACGCGCGAGTCCCTCGTACCTGCACAAAACAAATAACTCCTCGCAACCAACGCGATAAGGGGTTGTCAATCCCTTCACGGTCACTTACAAGAGTGAGATCTGATAGATATGATAAGATAATATTTTTGGTATTTTTGTGATAAAGATGCAAAGTAAAATAAAAGCAAAGGAAATAACTAAGTATTGGAAGATTAATATGATGAAGATAGACCCGTGGGCCATAGGTTTCACTAGTGGCTTCTCTCAAGAGCATAAGTATTTTACGGTGGGTAAACGAATTACTGTTGAGCAATTGACAGAATTGAGCATAGTTATGAGAATATCTAGGTATGATCATGTATATAGGCATCACGTCCGAGACAAGTAGACCGACTCCTGCCTGCATCTACTACTATTACTCAACTCATCGATCGCTATCCAGCATGCATCTAGAGTATTAAGTTCATGAAAACAAAGTAACACCTTAAGCAAGATGACATGATGTAGAGGGATAAATTCATGCAATATGATAAAAACCCCATCTTGTTATCCTCTATGGCAACAATACAATACGTGCCTTGCTGCCCCTACTGTCACTGGGAAAGGACACCGCAAGATTGAACCCAAAGCTAAGCACTTCTCCCATTGTGAGAAAGATCAATCTAGTAGGCCAAACCAAACTGATAATTCGAAGAGACTTGCAAAGATAACCAATCATACACTACTAGGAAAAGGCCTACTAATGGCGCACCGGTTTTGCCTACTAATGGCGCACTACCGGTGCGCCATTAGTATCACGACACTAGAATTTTTTACTAATGGCGCACCACTGGTGCGCCATTAGTATCTGGTATGCTAATGGCGCACTAGGAAGTGCGCCATTAGTATGTAACACCATGCGCCATTAGTATGCCTCCCGGGGGGCCATATGTAACCATCTGCTTTGTCATACCAATGGCGCACTATGTCTTGATGCGCCATTAGTATCCTTTGGCATACTAATGGCCCACCTTGTGGTGATGCACCATTAGTATGAATATTTGATTTTTTTTTACTTTTCTAATTTTTGCACAGGTTAAAAAATATATTATTTGACAGAATATAAACAGTAGCACACAGCAATAGCAGATTCATCGAATACAATAGAAGATTAGTCTCCGAATACAATTCATCATATTAGTCTCCGAATTCAAAAGACCGAACAAAGATAAAACATTACAAGTCTCGAGACCGCGAGTATCAAGTTTGTCGGAAGTAATACTAATCCTAACAAGTCCTACTAATCATCATCATACAACTTCTACTCGTTATTCATAACAAGTCATACGATCATCATCTTGATAGTCATCGAACCAACCCTACTTAATTGTTCTTAGCACATGATCATCAGTATTAGGCAGGACCTAAATACCCTATTTAAGCTAAAATAGCATAAAACAATATAGACCCTGACTCTCCATTATGGAGAATGGAGAACATCCTGTCTCCAAATCTTGCGCTTCGCTTCCTTTTGCTTCTAAGAAGCTCCTTACGACTGTCCATACATTTTTTCCATCCTTTGATTTTCATGTCTCCACTTCTTTTAGAAATCTCGTATGGACAGATGAGATTCATAGGACGACCTGGCTATATGTTCAAAACATTAACACTACCTTTCTGATACATCATATGAGGCACACAATTCTCTGGGATTATCTGTTGAAAAACATAGTAATAACTTCATAGTTAGCAGTGATGTACTAGTTTTAGAAGTATGCAAAAGATGCACGGATGTCGTAATAGTAAAAATCTTACCAGGGTATCTCCATGGTAGTTACCATAGTTGAACACATGCACTAGTGGCACGTATTTACCATAATGTTGAGGAGTTTGATTGTGGATAGTGTAATTCTCAATGTCAGTACAAAATCCGACCAGATGATTTTTCTCCTTGTAAGTTGTTAATTCGGAGCCATCGGTGTAGTGGGTTTTGTCTACCATCTCCCGCACATTCTTTGAACAATAAAAATAAGCTGTCAATGGAAATAAGCTGTCAACTATTTTGAAATAAACAATATAAATTAGCTAATAACTATGTTTGAGAAACTCATATAGCGATAGAACTGGAGGCGTATCAACAAGGACCCAAATGTCCATATTGTCTTGGTTGATGTCAGGATTACCAAGATCTATGGTGATAAGCATACCCTCATCAAAACCATACATCTTGCAAAATGCTTCCCAATTTTTGCAACCAAAATGGGTTACGCTCTCAAAATTATATAGATTTACTTCAAAGTCCACATCATGATGAGTCCTTAGGTGAATTTTCTTTGTTTCAAAAATTTCATGGTCTTCAAAATCCATCCTCTCCAAGACATAGCGTCTTGCATGGCATGGGATAAGCTATACTCGAATTGTAAAAGATGAAAATTACACGTTGAAATAGTTGAAGTCATGCTTAATTATGAAAATAACACTTGTCATTGTTGTGTACCGTTTCAACTTCGAAGGTCTCCTCGAGCTTAATGCTGAAGCGCCGATCATCGTCTAGGTGAGGCATGTCGCACAGACCTCGATTGTCGTGGCACCAGTCGCACTCCACCGGGAGACTTTCCTCGTCTGATGATGATGACGACATACCCTACGTTCATAATTCAAAACTACATCATTTAGGGTTTTGTCGACATCGAGGCATCGTAAAAGCTAAGCTTTTATCATTTAGGGTTTGTCGACACTGAGGCACCCTAAAAGCCTAAGCTTTCATCATTTAGGTTCTTATCGACACCGAGGCACCCTAAAAGCCAAGGTTTTATCATTTAGAGTTTGTCGACGTCGAGGCACCCTAAAAGCCTAAGCTTTCATCATTTAGGTTTTGTCGACGCCGATGCATGCATTAGTCGCAAGTACCCCATATGTCCTATTTTTAGCAAAGTCATGCTAAAATTCACGGAAAATTTCGGCATGACCTTTGCTAAAAATAGGACATATGGAGTACCCGAATTTGCCGGAACAGAAGTTAATCGACATTCCGGCAAACTCAAGGGCCTCTCAGGGTACCTGCAAATTCATCACGACACAATGGTCAGAGACAAAACCCAGCAAACTAGCAAGATGATCATCATCTTTAAAAGTCATTACTTGTCCAATACAGAAGAAGGAACAATTTATTTGTGACATAGTTGGCCCATACAGAAGAAGCAACACCCTGCACTAGCCTAAAAACAAGTGAAGTTTCACCCATATAAGAACAACTTTATAAAAACAGAGAAGTTGCTATGTTTTTTCTACTGCTAGGAAAAACATCACTCATTGGAAATGAAAATCTCAGTACCAGCATTTTGAACTTTGAAATGAAATACAGTAGTAGTATTAGTAGTATATGGAGTAGTATCTTGTCTAGTAGTAGTATTAGTTGTATATGGAGTAGCAAGTTTTGCCTCAGAGACCGCAAAAGCTATGTTTTTTCTCAATTCAGATAGCTAAGTGGAAAACCACGTCAAGTCCTGTTTTAATACTCTATTTCTCAATGCATGCAATTGGTTTCATCTAGACTACATCATAGAACCACCAATAAAGGACACTGAAAAAATATATAGAGATGCCTACGGTTCCCATCCTTGAGTAGCATGATTAGAGATGAGTAGATCTCCTAAAGGTGTCATAAGCACCTGTTGTTACTCTTGGAAGCAATGCAAACATGTAAAAGTTATTACTGTTGACAATACTACTCAAATATCCAACTATCAGGACACAAGGCATGATAATCCATCTAATCTAATGAAATCTGAACTCAACTTGATCATGGTTCATGCCCTCAGACACATCGACACCTCAAGAATGGCATGACAAAAATGAAAAGGACCAAGACAATCACCACACAAGTGAAGAGAGAACTCGGGGCCTCTTTGACAAAAATGAAAAGGACCAATACAATGAAAAGGACCAGTGAGATGAAAAAACTAAGGTAAGGGGGGACATCAAAACGCAGAAGTGCATAACACAAGCTCACCGACATAGACACACATAACAGCCGCACAACAGCATAGACATTAAACATGTGCAGAGATCACAATCAACAAAGGCATAACAGTAGAAATTACAGGTGTAGATTGCTCTGTTCAACAAACTTCCTATCAGTCCAACAATGTTTCTGAATCTAAACTTTTTCAGTTAACAGAACCTAAACCTGACAATGTTCAGTTAACAGAAGGGGGGAAGGGGAACCGGTGCAGCTCACCGAGAGGAAGACGATGGCGAGCTCGTGCGGGAATCGACGGTGAGGCCGCGGTGGCCGGAGGTGGAAGAAGGCACAGACGCACTAGACGGTGGAGGCGTCGGTGTCGTAGAGGTGCCGGAGACCTTGCCCTGCGAGACAGAGAAGGGGCCGTCAGCCCCGGCGCAGGCGGGGGGCAAGGGGAGGAGGAGGAGGGGAAGGAGAGGAGGAGGGTCGGGGGGCGTA
>NC_057809.1:59134157-59136057 GCF_018294505.1 Triticum aestivum | reverse complement strand
AGAAAATGAATATGAATATGAAACAGTAATATTTTTTTATGAAAACAGTAATAATTTTTTTAAAAATATCATCAAATTTGTTATTTGAAAATATCATCGGCGGCGGCGGTGGAGCGGGGGAGGGTGCGGGGGGTCGGCGGCGGCGGTGGAGCGGGGGAGGGTGCGGTGGGTCGTTGGCGGCGGTGGAGCAGGGAAGGGTGCGGGTAGCCCTGGGCGTTCGGTCTTTTCGGTTTGTTCGGTTCGGTCTTTTCGGTCTTCCAAAAATTCGGTCTTCTGGAATTGAAGACCAAATTAATTTCGGTCTTTTCGGTTCTTCACTATTCGGTCTTCGGTCTTTACTATTCGGTCTTCGGTCCCGACCAAACAGACCAAATTAATTGCTACAACGAGTTACTCCCAGTAGCAATACATGTTTATATTTGACAGCAAGTAAACAAAATACCAATACATGTTTATACTTGACAGCAAGTGACAAGATTCATAAGTAAGAAGATTCGTAATTCATGGTCCAACAATAAGATTTCATGACGCCATTTGCTTCTGTTCTTTTGACTTGTCATCTTGAGCAGCTTCTAGATTGGCACCTTTTGCTTCGGCATCTTTCTCATTCAACTCCTCATCATATTTAGAATCCGGTACAGGAAACATCTACAAAAAAGAGGACAATGGTCTGTCAAACAACATTGACATGAGCAAATCAGAACATAAAGTGCATATAACCCATCTTTGTGTATCTCGTATCAGCTACCAAAATAATATATACCATGTATATATCTAGTTTTAGGAAACAAGCACAAATGCTTTACTATGTACATAAGAATTCTGTACTCAGGATTTAACTTGCAATAACAAAGAGGATTATAGATATTTATTCTCTACTCCTACTAGTAGTACTAAAGTATTGAAGCTGCTAAAGTGTGTGATTCTTCTCAGTTATCTTGCCCAAATCCGCACTCTGAATGTTCCATTTTAAAGTGTTCTTTACAAGGCTGCATGGATAGAAGTTGAAGTGCAGAAATAAGTAGAAACAAATTACTATGTTTGCAAAACAACCCAAATGACCACACAAATAACCTTGTGGTAACATTTGACACTCCTCTAGTTAAGTGTAGTACAGAGTTCTATTTGTTGTCTGCAAGTGCTAACATTTGACACAAAGCAAGGCATGTATTGCCTACAAAATACCAGCTGGAGTGCTGATTTCATGGGAATCATATATATGTACATAGAGAGATGAAGTAAGTCACCATCAGCTGCGATGTGGAGAACCGAAAGATGGCAGCAGGCGGCGAGCCAGCGAATAGTGTGGAAGAGGACGGGTGGTGGTGATGGACTGCATCTGTTGAACCGGCCGTCAGGAGGTGCAGCACCGGTGGCGGACGGCCGCGTCGCGGGAAGTGGAGCGACCGACGGGGGGTCGGGGTTGTCGACGCGGGGCGCCGGTCTTCCCTGGTCAGGACTGCCGCTCGGGGCACCGCTCTTCACCGGTCAGGGTCGCCACTATGGGCGCCAGTCTTCACCGGTCAGGGCGCGCGGCGCGCGGCGCGCCTCGGTGCCGCAGTCATCAATCGTCACGGGCTCACGTCTCACGGGGCATCGGGCCACAGCGGCGGGCGGCGGGCGGCGGCTAGGGTTAGTAGTGGGAGAGAAAAATAGGAACGGAAGTGAATCAGGTGCCGGCTGGTTCCTGTGAATCGTGAAGTGAGGACGTGAGGTCGTGTAGTTGTGTGTGACCGTTGGGCTGGCTAGATGGGCCTTAGGAATTAGGATGGGCTTTTAGTAATTCGGTCTATACGGGCTATTCGGTCCTCAGAACAACATGACCGAACAGACTATACATAGTTCGGTCTTCTATTTTTGCAGACCGTTTTTTATTCGGTCTTTTCTAGTTCGGTCTTTT